>NC_090651.1:330610483-330815483 GCF_040937935.1 Hyperolius riggenbachi | reverse complement strand
CGGGGACGCGCCGGCGCGCAGAATTGCACCGTGTATGCCCAGCATTACATTTAACCAGTAATCAGAGTGGCATGTGAAAGTTCAGTGAGCTTCAATCAGGACCACACTCTATGAAGCTGTCAAGTAATTGGACCTACTCTGTAATCGGATTGTGAACCAATAGAATTACTAGCTATGTGTCACTCAATGCAGTACAAGGCTACGCAGCTGCCAAACCCCTGACAAACTATTCAAAGTAAAATGGAAAATGACCCATTAGCAATTCTGAGATCACCAGAAAACTCAATCAACACGATGGAATCTGCCAGGGGAAAAATGGCATGTGTACATCTTGCTTTACATACTTCCTCTTAGGACAAGAAGTCAGGAAAAATACCAGCTGGGGGTAAATACCACAATAAAAACGCAAGAGTTTCTAAATCCTTTGACACAATCCAGATTTTCGCCAGAACGGAGATGTATGTCCTTTGCAGCAGTGACAGTGCAATAAAAAAGCAACACAGTAAAAGAAGAACCATGGATGATACTGGTGCTATATGTATCCTAAATAATAATAAAAAATAACTTTGCAAGTTTTCTCTGTTCACAGAAAAGCAGATGGACACATGAATGGATTCTGATGTAACTGCTCTCCCCTGTGCTGGGAACTGTCTGGCTCAGACTCCCCAGTAGAGGTCCAGACCCATTGACTTTAAAGGACACCCGAGGCGAAAATAAACAAATGAAATCAACAATTGTATCTATCTTCCTTCTCCTAAAAATGGCTTTTTAAGATATTCCACAGTTTTATTTGATGTTTAAATCTACTTTTTACGTTTTAACTGTTTTATTGTTTTTGCTCAATGACACATTCATTGAAGTATGCCAGGGCTAAAATCTCTGAACTACTGGCCCTTTTATCTCTTTCCTGCTCTCAGAAGCCATTTTCTCCTAGGAAAGGGTTTTATGGTTGGAATTTCTTATCAGTGTGGGTCACACTGTAGTCACTTCCTGTCTGAGTCAGGACTGAGTCAGCCACTTACATACCTGATATTTAACTCTTACAGGCAGAGAAAAAAAAAAAAAGGAACACAGCATAGTTATTTGTGTGCTAGGCATTGTGCATACCCGTGTCTATCTCATCATGTCACATGTCGCCTCAGGTAGCCTTTAATGAACAGTTTAAAGTGGACCCAAACTCTTACGCAGCAGACAATGAAAAGTCTTTATTCCACATATAGTTGCTGAAAAAATCCACTGCTCTGTGTTTGTTTGTATAGCCAGATCAACCTGTCTCATCAGTAGCTGTGAATAGACTGCAGAGAAGCTCTGCCGAGAGAGATGCAGCTCTCTTCTCAAACACTGAGGCATAACCTCCCTAGAGTTCTGGATGAGCTAGGCTCATCCAAAGACGCCAGTGGCCACCGCTCAGGCCCTGCTGGGCCGTTTTTAATATTTTTGTGTTTAAAACACGCAGCAAGCACTTTGTTTGCTGCGTGTCTTACCCGCTCGCCGCCAATCCGCCGCTACCCGACGCGAAAGAGGCCCCCCCTGCAGACCCCATGCGCAGCCTGGCCAATCGTCCCCAGGCTGCGCTTTGGGGTGGATCGGGTGTCCCTGTGACGTCACGTCGATGACGTAATTCCGTTCGTCGCCATGGCGACGAGGAAAGCTCTCAAGGAAGTTCCGATCTGAGGGGTGGGAGGCATACGGTAAGGAGGGGGGTATCATGTAGCTAGCGCTAGGCTAGCTACATGATAAAAAAAAAAATAGGTATAAAAAACTATGGGCAGCCATGCGGCTGCACATAATCAAAACGTCTAGCAGATTAAAACCTTTCTGTGCTCCCTGGAGAGTTAAAGGATAGTACCCAAGGTGACATGTGACATGATGAGATAGACATGTGTCAAATAACTATGCTGTGTTCCTTTTTTTTCCTTTCTCTGCCTGAAAGAGTTAAATATCAGTCCTGACTCAGACAGGAAGTGACTACAGTGTGACCCTCACTGATAAGAAATTCCAACTATAATACCCTTTCCTAGCAGAAAATGGCTTCTGAGCGCAGGAAAGAGATTAAAGGTTTAATAGTTCATAGATTTTAGCTCTGGCATACTTCAATTAATGTGTCATTGAGCAAAACCAGTTAAAACTTAAAAAGTAGATTTAAACATCAAATAAAACTGTGGAATATCTTAAAAAGTCATTTTTTAGGAGAAGGAAGATAGATACAATTGTTTATTTCATTAGTTTATTTTCGCCTCGGGTGTCCTTTAATCAAAGTAAAACTTCAGTTTGTTTTTCTTAGGATTTCCATTAATTATAATTAAGATTATTTTTTGTATTCCCATGAAGATTATCATGCTGTGGCTAATCTATTAGAGCGGCGAGGAACGTGTATTGTCCTCCTGCCGTCTGCTGTGGAAAAGCGCAGCCCAAAGTGGAAGGAGCACAGGAGCTGCAGCGGTATTCATTAAGTGGCCTCCTTTTGGATTTGTAAGGGCCGGAGCCTTGTCCGTCCCAGAAGCCTCTGTCCGTCCCAGAAGCCCCTGTCCTCACCCGATGTAGCAACGTGCTCCCAATCTCCTGGATGATGGAGTTGTTCTCCAGACGCAGCTTCTTCAAGTTGTCCAGGAACAAGGCTGGAGGGGCAGAGAGACGAGATGGTTGAATGGCAGATAGAGACAGAGGTGGAGAGACAGACACAGGAAGCTGTGGAGCACTGTCTCACCGTGAGCCTCAATCAGTTCATCCAGACTGGGGAAGATGTTCTCCAGGTCCAAAGTTGGAATCCAGCTATTCTGCATGGGAATGTAGAAGACATCGTGCAGCACACGCAGCATCCGGACGTGAGCATGCTCTGTGAACAGCAGTTCTGGGGGGGAGACCAGGAAAGGGGTAAATCACAGATGACACAGGACTGTCCAATTTGTTCTACAGCCTCATTTTTTTCTTTAAGTGAACACAACAAATAATGCCATACTGAACTTACCTGGGTCTTCCTCCATCCCTCCGTAGTTCGCGAGGTCCCTCGGCTTCCTCCATTCTCCCGCTGGTGGCTCCGTTAGCTGCACAACTTGGCCGGGAGTCGTGCGCAACTACACATGAGCAGCCTGTCCGCACACCCATCTCGCTCAACCGTCGCCGTGAGCGTTCTGAGCGGTTCTCGAAAGAATAAACCACACATGTGCAGAATGTTCACGGCGAAGGGCGCGCAAATGAGACAGCAAGGTGGACGGGCCACGCATGCGCAGTTTAGCACAACTACCAGCCAAGTTGTGCAGCTAATGGAGCCACTGGCGAGAGAACGGAAGGAGCAGAGAGGATGCAGAGGAACCTCACACTACAGACTGGAGGAAGCCACAGGTCAAATTCAGTATGGCTTTTTTTTTTGTTGTGTTCAGGGTCACTTTAATTATGCAATGAATAAATTATAATTTTATATTTATTGTGCCTAAACAGGCTTGTAAAAATCTTGAAATTTGTCCATTTTAAAAAAGTTAAATATTCATAGACCCTCCTCTCCTCCTCAGGAACCGAACATTATCTTCACTTCCCCTCCCACCTCCCAGCCAGTCATACACCCCCAATAGAGGCTGAAGGTTGCCATAGGCTTTCATTCAGCAGTTCAGTAGTCTGAACAATCACTCTTCCTCTCTGTATGGCCATGTGAAGTAAAGGGGGAGTGGCTTAGCCTTTTTGGCTCAAGCACTTGTGTTTAGGTTAAAGGAAAAGTGAGTGGGCGGAAAACACTGCCTGCTCATTTATTACCTGACTGACAGGGACACAGAACCATATTTTGACCAGATTTGATAATGGTCATATCATGAACAGGTAGTCTAACTTAGGTAGTCCAAAGTCTGTGCAATGGAAACAACTGAAGAAAACCAAATGATTAACTCCTAAATAAAAAAAATAGATGTGGTGGTTAGTTTCTGAGACCTGTTGACTTCTGAAGGTTGCGTATCTGCCCAAAGACCCAAGTCTATACAATCCACAGACAGGGACCAGCAAGCAGCGCAGAAGACAATAGTGGACCGTACCATTGATGACCTCTTGCCGCTTGATTTCACTTTTCGTCAGCCTGAGGAGTGTTTCAGGGGGGACAAGTTCCCTCCAGTTTGGGGGGTCGTTCTCGCTCTCCAAAACGCGCGGCTCAGTCTCCTCAGACTGGGCAAGCAGAAAGGACGACTGACTGTCCCTGCTCCCTCCAGGCTCAGGACTAAAGAAAAAGAGACAAATGATGTCAGCATTATGGATTAATCATCACAGGAAATGGCTCAAACAGCTGCCAAGATTTTAAATGCAGATTACCTTCAGATCATATTAATTTTGCTTCAAGGATCAACCAGGACAGCCCTTCTATTTATTTATTATCTACCTACTTAGCTGTTGTGTGACTGTTTGTCCAACTATCTAATGTCCATCAATGTCTGCATAATATGTACTGAAGAATGGGCTGGAGGTTGTGCAAGAAGAACACATAAAAACCAGAGAGTCTCTAGGCATGTATTGGCAGTATTCCAAAACTTAATATGGCACCCAAACACTAAAGCCTGGTACACACCTTCAATTATGACAATCACTGACCAATTTTACCACCTCCATGTGGTATGAGGGCCATCAGACTTTGAATAGTATGAACAGATTGTGAAGGTAAGCGCTCATACTACTATGGAGGTGGTAAAAATGGTCAATGATTAGCCAATCAAAATTGAAGGCGTGTACCAGGCTTACAGCGGATCCGAGATGAAAAACTAATTTTAACAAGTAACTTGTCTATATATCTTATCTAAAGTTTAGATGGTTTACACAGCAAATCTGGCTACAAACAGCTTCAAAAGTTTATCATCATTTATTCCTGTGATACAATGAGGGCAGCCATGTTCTGTTTGTCACATTGTCACAGGCTGAGGGCTGGAGATGCTATCAGCTTGCCTGTGTGTAAATTCAGTCCCCTCTCCTCCTCCCTCCTCCCCTCTGTCTCTGAAATCAATGGCTAATAACCTCCTCCTGCCCAGACTGAGCTCCCATAAGCCCTTGCTACAGTGCCAAGACACAAAAGGAGCTGTGGGCGAGGCTTGTTTAGTTGATAGGGAATTAAGAGTATTAAAACAAAACCAAAAAGGATTTGGCTTGAGGAATGCCCTATAAACTATATGAAAGGTATACAATTATGCAATGAGTAAAAGTTTATCTCGGATCCACTTTAAAGGACAGGTCGGGGTTCAAAAAAAGCCAAAACTAAACCTACTTACCCGGGGCTTACTCGCGAGTGCCGCGGCTGAGTGGTCGTGCAGAAGATGCCGACCTGGCGACGGAGGAGACCCGGAACACCGGCTGGGAGCGGAGCTGCGGCGAGGGACAGGTAGGCTGCCATAGACTGGAGGTAGCCCCAGGTAAGTAGATTTTTTTATTTTATTATTTAAACCCCGGACCTGTCCTTTAAGCCCTGTAATTAAAGTCACATACACACACAAGATTTTCATCACCCGACACATTCACTCTCAGATCAAAATGTTGTGAACAGGGGTATCACAATGGTACTTAGGTCGCCCATAGTGATTCGCAGTCCCCATAGCAGAGTAGCCCCGCCTACACAACAGAACAGGCTGAGCAGGCTTTCTACACAGAGGCAGATCTAACATTGCCAACTGAGATGATAACTATGGATTGTTCTGTATGGCGGTAAATTAATAACTGTACAAGGCTTTAGAATGCTTAAAGAGTTACTCCAGTGAAAATAATGTAATAAAAAAGTGCTTCATTTTAACAATAATTATGTATAAATGATTTAGTCAGTATTTGCCCATTGTAAAATATTTTAAATCCCCGATTTACATTCTGACATTTATTACATGGTGGCATTTTTACTGCTGGCAAGTGATGTAGCTGCTGCTTGCTGTTTTGGCAGTTGGAAACCGCTGTAAACGGCCATTTCCTACAATGTAACAGGGTTCACAGACAGGAAACTGCCAGAAGTACGTCGGTACTCAGAGCTTCGTGTGGGAGGGGTTTCACCACAATATCAGTCATACAGCGCCCCCTGATGGTCTGTTTGTGAAAAGGAATAGATTTTTCATGTAAAAGGGGGTATCAGCTACTGATTGGGATAAAGTTCAATTCTTGGTCGGAGTTTCTCTTTAAGTCATGATGGAGGAAGAGGAGTTCTCACCATAAGCATCTCTTTTGAGTACTTTCCAGTGACTGTAGACATAAACGGCCACTGTAGGTCAAAGGGAACCTGAAGTGAGAGGTATATGGAGGCTGCCATATTTATTTCCTTTTAAGCAATACCAATTACCTGATGTCCTTCTGATCTCTTTGGCTGCAGTAGTGTTCAAGTCACAACCCGAAAACAAGCATGCAGCTAATCCAGTCAGCTTTGAGTCAGAGCATCTGATCGGCATGCTTGTTCAGGGCCTATGGCTAAAAGTATTTAAGATATAGGATCAGGGTGACAGCCAGGCAACGTGCATGGTTTACAAGTTGATAAATATGACAACCTCCTTATCCCTCTCACCTTGGGTTACTGTTAAGCCTCCACTAATGGGATTCAAACCCTTCCTCAGAGATGGGAAGCAGATGCTTAAAAAGAGAGAGATAAAAAGCCCCTTGGGTGAACTTACCTCAGAAAAGGGTAGAATCTGGATCTTAAAGAGGCATACCCCATCCTCCTCAGTAGAGGGGATCTAGCGCTGGGACCCCCCTAGGATCTGCTTGTTGATGTGTGCAGTAGCGTATATCCGCTTAGGCGGAAATAGCTGAGCCCGATAAATATTATTGTCACTCTGTGACTGGGGCTGGATTCCTTCTACTGAGGAGAAAGTCTCTTTAGGATCCAGAGGCTTCCCCCTCCTGAGTTAAGTACCCCCTCGGGCAGTGATGGCTAACCTTGGCACTCCAGCTGTGGTGGAACTACAAGTCCCATGAGGCATTACAATACTCTGACAGCTCTAAGCATAACTCAGGGAGGCATGATGGGATTTGTAGTTTTGTCACAGCTGGAGTGCCAAGGTTAGCCATCACTGCCCTAGGGGCTCTTAACCACTTTATCCACCACTACAGTATATCTACGTCCTCTGTGACTTCATCTAAGCCATGAGTCAGTAGATATATGTCTTCTAGCAGAAGCAGTGCTGTGCAAGATTGGGCTTGCTCCTGTGCACTGATACATCTGATGCAGCACTAATTGGTGAATGGGAATATATGTTTCCTGAGCTAATGAGATGGGTTGTTACCATTAAAAATACTTTTATTTTATTTTCTCAGTTCATAGTGAAAGATACACTCTGTGGCATTATTTCAGAATCAAATATCTTCACCATAAATTGTGACAGGAACATAATCTAAGTTATGTGATAAGCGGTAAGAATAGCCAAACAAAATGTGTGTTTTTATCTACAGTAGCGCTTTTTATTTTTAAGTATGTAGAAAAATTCAGGTGCACAGGGCTACTTCTCTGGGCCTCCCCGGAGTGCTCCAAGTCAAAAGGCAGTTCCACTTAGCCAGGCAATCAAGGTTGAAAAGCGATGGGCACATCCAGTATAAAAAACCCTTTATTTGAAAGATGATTAAAAATTGTATGCAAAAGATACAACAGCTTCAGTTGCTAGGAGAGCAAGAGGGGGACAAGCATGTACAAAAGGTCGACAGCTGTTTCGCACTCCTCAAATGAGTGCTTCCTCAGGACAAATGAGCGGGAAAGCTTTTGGATTTCTTTTTTTGAGGCGGTGGGCCCTTTGGGGCTTAATGAACGGAATGACTTATCTGTCTTTCTGTAAATTTTGTATCTGTGTTGTTTTTTTCTTGCTTAGATTTTAAATTTGTGATGTTTTTTAATATTTAAAATTCTTATGTACTTAATTCCCCTCCCCCTTCCCCTTTTCTCTTTTTTGTATACCCCATAGGGACCATGCGGAGGAGGAGGAGATCGTTTGTAGCTCCACCTACAAGTCTGGTCATTGTCTTCGGCCAGGTAGTAAAAATCTTCTTCCCCCTATTGTTGTTTTTTTGAAAAATGCCCCCTCCTTCCTGAAATATTATTTTGTGCCGTTTTGAGCACTTTCCTCATCATATTTCCATATTGAGGGTGGGAGTTTCTGTGACCCTGGCTTGGTGACCCCTTTTCAGAATAATAGACAGCTACTGCTGTCAATCCTTGTAAAATGTTTTTTATACTGGATGTGCCCATCGCTTTTCAACCTTGAGCGCTTTTTATTTTTAAACTGGAATTGGTAAAACTGAGAAATAATGTGTTTTTTCTATTTTTTTTCCTTGTTTTCCCATTAAATTTCATAGAAAACAAAATTGTACAAGGGAAGAAATGGCATACCATTAAAGCCTACTTTGCCTTGGAAAAAAACCACAATATATATTTAATTTCTGTGTCCTAAGTAGGGTTAAAGTTATTTCTGATTAAATAAGGACATAGCTAAACTGTCAAAACTGTGCTCTGGTCTATAAGTGGGAAACAAGGTCTAGATGCAAAGTGGTTAAACATCAGATTACTAGAATAAGTACGGAATGTTTCTTTAGATGGTAGTTATACAAGTATCACCCATTTGTTTACATTTTTTTTTACATGCCTTAGAAACATTTTTTTTGTAGTTGTATTGTTATATCGTGTAATCAGGTTGCTGGGATTACAGCAGAATAAAAGAAGCAAATCTGTGCAATGTTCCACTATCACTAAAATGTTAAACCTGTAAGGCAAAGTATTTACGATTTCACTTAAAAGTGTAATGTTATTCTAGTAAAATTTAACACTGTTTGCAAAGTGGCTGCCTGGATGGTTAACAGAGACGCTTTGAAGTTTGAATGTGTTCAGATATGAAAAATAAAAAAAATTAAATAGAAATCAATCCATATGTTGAGGCATTGTCCTCTCAACCTACGTGAGGCTGCCCGGTTTAGGCCCAGATTTGCTTGTAGAAAGCTGCATGTCGTTCGCTCTGGCGGCAGCCTCCAAGTCCACATCGCTGCGAGAGCGCGTCTGCTTGCCCTTGGCTGACCCTCGCTGGGAACGCTTGCGCTCGTAAACCCGCAGGCTCTCCGAGCGGCCGATTTTGCTAGAACTCCTGGTCAAGTCGCGCCAAAGATCGGTAGCGAGGTGTGGCGTTCATGATGCCAAACAGAGAAGATGAGAGAATATGGTGGTGGTGAGAGCGGACATTCAATGGAAGCGTAGACAGACGCAGCGGAGACACAAATGGAAGCGATATGGAATGGAACGGGCAGATGTTATAACTGAGGAAGAGGAACACGTGGATGAAGCAGTATTAGATAGAATGATGATGACAAGATGGAAAAAATGACATGGCCTCCGAGGCTTTCAGTTCCTGTTCCCCTGCATTGCTAGACATCGGGGGAAGTGATCTGAAGAGTCCCCTGCATTGTTAGACATCAGGGGAAGTAAGCTGAAGAGTCCCCTGCATTGTTAGACATCGGGGGAAGTAAGCTGAAGAGCTAGATCTTGCTTACCGTGTTTTTCAGAATATAAAACAATCCGGACTATAAGACGCACTTAGGTTTAGAGAACAAAAACCAGGGGGAAAAATATACTAAACCTGGTGCATCCATGGTCCAGGAGCATCTCGTAGATGTTCTCTAATTATGGTGTCTCCCTTGTACTACTTATGTCCACCTCTGTCTCTCCCCCCCCCCCCACCCCCCATTATTCTGTTACATGACTGTGCAGTTTTTCCCCCACTTGTAACTGTAAGAGCCAAATCTCAAAACAAGGGAATCCAGCAGACTGTACGTCTGACTGATTTCAGGATCTTTAAAGAAATAAGCATTTGTGTGGCAGCTGTAAGAACAGAGGGAACGAAGAAGCCCACATGAATATCAAAACTATAAATGAAGTAATATTTGCTGACACGGTGCCGACAGCCTCGCCTGTAATGCAATACAAATGTGCCCTTACTGTAGGAAGAGAGTGCTGAAGAGAGTGGTGTATTGGCACGCAGCGCACCATTGGCTCCTCAGAGTGCATGAACAGTGCTGGCTTAGTGGACGCTTAGTCAAGGCACAAGACCAGGCAGAAGTAAGGCCTGGGACTGACAGAGCAAGCAGGAAGGAACAATTAGTGCAGGAGTTTCAATACTTAGCCGGGCTCTATATTGAGCCATACAGAGAAACCGCCCGTTGTCAGATCCCAAACATGCACTGACCTTTTCTTTCGTCTGTGAACAGAGCAGGCAAGGGTTAAATCTTTCCAAAAAAATCAAAAATACCCCGAGAAGTGGGGCAGAAGCTTAGCAGGCAAAAGTACAAGGGCCTGAGGAGGATCAGCAGGTTACGGGCTGCCCATGTATTCAGCAGTGTAACACAGAGAGTGGCAGAGCATCTGCCGAAACCCACAAGGCAAACGGAAGCACCAAAAGCGCATGGCACAGTGGCGACAGAGAACACCTGACGGCACAGTGAGGCAAGTCACCGAATCCGGCACAGGATGAGGCCAGGAGCATGGCGCAAAGATGCCACAAGCAAGTGTTAGCTCAAACATCCTTTAGTGTACGCAAAATGGAGCCCTGATCAATAATGGAATACACATATCTGCAGCACTGATTTTATAAAAATAGTGGCATGTCACTCCTAAATGTTATGTTGGGCCTATACTTAGGGGTAAACTATTTAAAGAAAACCTGTATTAAGAAAAAAACTTACCTTACCTCAGCTGGGGGAAGCCTCTGGATCCTAACGAGGCTTTCCCCATCCTCCGGTGTCCCGGTAATCTCCTTCTGCAGCCCCCCCTCCCCAAGTGCAGCAATGTAAATATTAACCTTCGGCGATCCTGCGCAGGCGCAGTAGCCACTCTCCGTTCGAGTTAAGGCAGAAATAGACGAACTCGATCGATCCGCTGTACTGCGCCTGCGCAGTAGAGCAGATATGATTGGGCTCGGCTATCTCCGCCTAGCACGGACGAAGAACCACTACTGTGCCTGCGCTGGATCCCGGCAAGGTAAATATATCAAGCCTTGTCAAGCTTGTCGGGGGAGGATTGCTGGGGGCTTCGGGGGAGCCAGCGCTGGATTGCCTGCAGCTACAGGGAAGCCTCATTGGGACCCTGAGGCTTTCCCCTCCCGAGGTGAGTAACCTCCAGGGGACTTTTTTTTATATACAGAGCCTCTTTAAAGGACAACTGAAGCGAGAGGGACATGGAGGCTGCTATATATATATCCTTATAAACACTACCTGTTGCCGGACTATCCTGCTGATCCTCTGCCTCTAAAGGTGGCCATACACTGGTCGATTTGCCATCAGATCCAACCAACAGATAGATCCCTCTCTGATCGTATCTGATCAGAGAGGGATTGTATGGCTGCCTTTACTGCAAACAGATTGTGAATCGATTTCAGCATGAAATCGATTCACCATCTGTGAAGCTGCCCCCCGCATACATTACCTGATCCGGCCGGCACGAGTCCTCGCTCTATCCGCGGTCTCTTCTCTGTGCTGGGTTCCGGACCGGCAGGCTTCACTTAACGTCCGGAGAAGTTTAAACAGTAGAGGGCGCTCTACTGTTTAAACTTCCTGCCGGGACAAGAAGTAGCCAGCTGGTCCAAAACCCGGAATCCAGCGCGGAGAAGAGACTGCGGAGAGAGCGGGAACTCGCGCCGGCAGGAGCAGGTAATGTATTGCCGCTAGCGTCGGTCGTCGGGCATTCGAACGCCGCTATCGACGCACTTCAGACCCGCCGGCGATCGAGGGAAATCTTCTGCACGGGCGAAACAACGGGAATCATCAGCGGTCAGCGTGTGCGCAACGATTCCACAGGCAATTCGATCACAGTGATTGAATCGGCTGTATATCGGCGGGAAAATCGGTGAGTGTATGGGCCCCTTAATACTGTTAGCTATAGCCCTTGAAAAAGCATTTGTAGATCAGGTGTCTCTGACAGTATTGTCAGATCTGACAGCATTAGCTGCATGCTTGTTTCTGTTGTTATTCAGACAATTCAGACAGGCTGCCAGGCAACTGGTATTGTTGGTAGGACAGCGATTATTGTCCAAGTCGACCAATCCATCCTGGCGGATTAGTTCCAACAATAATCAGTGGTAATCATTCAAACTGTACAATGGCTGTACGATAAACTAAGGAGTCTGATGATTTTTGAACCGACTCCACAGCCCAGATCACTACTGCCCTGAAAAAGGCTCTGTTCCCACTTGTGCAGGACCATGTACAGCCAGCAGGAGCAGATGGTCCGTCGTGGTCCAACTGGAGCTTGGCATGGATGCACTTCCCCATAGGCTATGGGGGGATCATCTTGGACTGCACAGAAGTGCGGTCCACTTACTGCAACGTATACCACGGATCTGTTGCAGAGTGACAAGTGTGAACGGCTCCTAGGTATAATGTGGGAGCTGTTCACCCTCTGTTCTGCGATGAACGGAACATGGACAAAAAATGTCCATTCTCCCCTCAAGTGGTAAAACACAGCCTAAACTCTTCCTTACCCATGTCCACAGCTGTAGATTGTGTCCCTTTACTGCTTATCATCCCTGTGTAAATGTTATCAGCGCTTAAGAAACTCTGAAGGGTTTATTTAGAAAGGGACAATAAAAATGCTAACTCTTGGCAAAAAAAAAAAAAGCAGCAGCAACCTATTTATATATAAACCATGAGGCATATGGCTAGGACAATCAATGTCTCACTTCTCTAGAAAAATAGTTCCGCCACCTCAATAGTGCTAAATCATATTCAAGTCTATGGGGCCACAGAGAAGCTTGTGGTCAGCAGTGATGATCACAAACCCCTCCCACTCAGGAGTAAGGGAATGCCATGCTTGTATTTTAAAAGAGAACTAAAATCAGTTATGCAAGGATGTGCCACTATTGATCAATGCCTCACTAAAGGATCAGTTGAAGTAAAAATGACCCTGTGCATATTTTGCTTTCTCATACTTGCATAGGTTCTTGAAGTATTTTGTACATCCATTTAAAGAGCATCAACCCATTATACATGATTAAAGTACATGAAAAACATACATACAAGTTTCTATAGCCATGTGACTACTGCCGCCTAAACGAATCATTTGTCTACACAGCAAGAAGTTTTCAATTATCCTGATTCAAAAGTTTGTGCCTTTATTGATGGCTAACACGGTACAACACTCTACTGCAGGGGTCAGCAACATTTTTGGCTGAGAGAGCAATAAACGCCACATATTTTAAAATGTAATTCCGTGAGAGCCATACAATATGTTTCAAACTGGGACAGTAGGGCTCACGTCCCTGTTGCCATGGTGATGTGTATAACGTTGATCCGCCAGGCAGCGGAAGTGTCAGACACGTCTTCAGCTTCTCTTGGGTTTCATCAACATCAGCAATTTGTCCCAGAGCCAGACAGGAGAAATACTGACTAACAGCTTGTACAATTAGCTAGCTGACTTGGTTGATTCACTTTGTAGAACGAGATACCAACACTTTGGCCCAATAGGCTGCCTGTCAAGTGACAGGCAGCCTATTGGGCCAATCAAAGTGCGGGGATCTCGTTCTACAAAGTCACTGGATCTGACAGGGTGCAAAGTGGGTCAATTGGAGCAGCCGTCCATTTTGGGGTTGCGCGAGTAGTGCACTACTTTGAGAATTTTACTTGCACTGCCACACTAAGCTGCGCTGCTTGAGCAGTGTAGCTTAGTGAATCAACCCCTCCTGTTTTGTCTGTGAGCCAGATGTAGCCATCAAAAGAGCCACATCTGGCTCCCGAGCCATAGGTTCCCTACCCCTGCCCTACTGCTTGTCTATACAGGTGTTTCCATTTTGTGCAGCTGATCTTGCTCAAAGCATACAAATGCTTGTGTTAAGATTTTTTCGGTGGCTGGCTATCGCAGCAGCTTAGAGCAGTGTTGGTGTCTAGCCAGTTCCTGCAGTGTTGGCAGAGTAGGGACATTTTTTTGAGCTGGTCACTGAGGGCCTTTTTCAATTGCAAATCGTTAATCGAAGAGGTAAAAAAGCAATCATATCAATTCCATGTTTGCTATACATTAGATAACAAACAACGTAAATGGGATGGCACCTCCCCACATAGTCTATGAGAGGCATTCTTCCTAATTTTTGGACGTGAGGAAGCTGTAAAAATACTACAAGGCCCTGTGTCTGGAAAAGGTGCAATTAAATTGGTTACTTTAAAGCGCACCAGAATGAGATTAAAAAAAGAGTAGACTTTTATTTACCAAGCCCCTGTAGAGTTTCAGATCCCTTGGTGCCCTCTAGTTCCCCTCCACTGTGCACTGTCCCCTTTGCAAGATCTGTGGCTAGAACTCTAATCGGGGGCTACTGCACATGCGCCTCCCTGATCGCATGCGCGATACAATTCTTTTGAAAACTGTGCATGTGCCGGACGAGCGTGATCAAAGAGGCCCGCAGGTGGGACCATGCATACACATTAGCCCACGGCTGGAGTTCTAGTGGCAGATCTTTTGGAGGGGGTAAAGAACTGGATGAAGCCCAAAGTACGTAGAAAACTATTTTACAGTACAATTCAGGTGTGTTTTAAAGAGACACTGAAGCGAAAAAAAAAATTGTGATATAATGATTGATATGCGTAGCACAGCTAAGAAATAAAATATCAGCAGCAGATATAGGAGTCTAATATTGTTTCCAGTACAGGAAGAGTTAAGAAACTTCAGTTGTTATCTATGCAAAAAAGCCATTGAGCTCCACGACTTTCAAAGTCGCAGAGAGTTCTGTCTTTTGAAGCTTATTATCTCAACTGTCAGTCACTGTATTTTCTTTTTCTCTGCAGAGAAGGGGTTCAAACGTTCACTGCTGCTCTGTAAAATCATTTAGAATGCTGAGTAGTGTGTAAACTGCAAATATTAGAGAATGATACAAAAAACACTGTATAACTGAAAATAAAAATGTGAGAATATTTTCTTTGCTTCTAATGTTCTAGTAATTATCTATACTACATAACCAATTCATTATATCATATATTTTTTTTCCGCTTCAGTGTCTCTTCAAACTATGGAGGCATGTGGCATTCCGTTAGAAGATACTGTAAATAGCACCTCGCCCAGCCATTTGAACTTTTTGAAATCTTTTACATATTTTGGGCAACACCTACTCACTTGTTCCCGTTAAGGCCCACTGCTGTGTCTATTCTTTGCAGAATGTGTGCCAATTACCTACTGAAGATGGAGAGTATGGCTCACAGATATGCACTCAAAATAAAGTTCTGTACAGGGCCATTCTTCTGAGCACTGAATATGAATAACACTTGCAAATGATACCTTTGGAATAATGTTTTTCCTCCAAATGTTATCAACTGCAAACATTAAATACTCTCTAACAGTTTAACCACTCCACCCAAAAAGAAATGTAAAATATATTTTGTTTCGCAACGTGAACCTTGAGTTTACAGAAGAGTTTCCTAGGCGGCTGCGCCCTGTAGACACCGCTGCTGTTCTTGTATTACATATAATTCCTCAAGAAGCCATGCAAGTATGATAGAACCAGAGGACTGTTTGCAAACTTCTCTACCCAACCAAACAAGATCAGATTTGTTAGTAATGAGAGGTTGGGTTGTAATGAGATGAGAAGACAACACGATGAAGACATTTAATGATCAATCTTATGGATTAGCATGGAAAATTAAGGTGGAGGAGCAGACAAGTAGACGAGGACTTTAGAAGCCCACAGAAATTGCTGATGGCGGGACGAGGACCTTCAGACAATAACCTGCAGAACACGCAGGCCAAACAGACAGACGGACGAAAGGGGAAAGCCGCTGTATGACCACACATAACCTACATCCATTGGTCATGAAGAAACATCCATCTGGGTTTGGTCAACATCAACAAAGGTATGCAATACATGGCAGGACAAGGCATGGGCTGGAGCGGAGGCTGGAGTGTGAGGGTCAGGAACCCTGAAAAAGCTATAGTTGATGCAACTGAACAATAAGCAAGGAGGATCAAGGCAGAATTGCTTGGGTTTAATAGAATCTTTGACGGAATCCCTCAGTAAGAAGGCTTTGCAGCGTTGCATGCTGGGTATGAAGCAATGTCATTCCATATCAAGGAAACACACTGTAAGGTAAGACAGAAGATGGCAGAGCGGAGGGAGATTGGATCCAAAGTGGCCAGGGCTAAGGTAGGTCATGGTTGGTTTAGAAAGAAAGGAAAAGTATTCCAACCAGTGTGCTCAACCAAGAGGAAAAATATAAAGCAGGAGAATAAGGAACAGATCCAATCAGCGGGTGGGGGAGGTGGGAGCAGGCGACGGTACAACCAAGGAAGCTGAGTGTACAAAAGCAGCAAACATATTGACATCAGCATCGATAGGTTAGGATTTCACTATTACTTGTCATTCTCAGCGCTGTCCTCTTGCTGTTCTGTTGGACACAGCTCTGTAGTAGGAGATCCTTTGGGCACATCTGTAGAATCCGCAAATGAAGTTCCTTCTGACACTACAGCACGAAGGAAGGAGAGTTGTTTTAATTAAATGGTACATTACACACCTGTCATATAACGTAATAAGCTAAAAGGCGAAATGGACAGAACACCTTCTTCCTCTTTAAACACCAAAGCCAACATTTCAAGAGCTTTTCTCATGCATCATCATGTGTCTTATAGGGCTCTATCCGTTTGCAGTGTGAGTTTGGCACCATCTGGTGTGCAAAAAAGGAACTGTTTGATCGGATCAATTCATTTGGGTGTGGGGATTAGAAGGATATCTAATATTTATTTATTTTAAGTATTTATATAGCGCCGACATATTACGCAGCGCTGTACAGAGTATATATTATCTTGTCACTAACTGTCCCTCAGAGGGGGCTCACAATCTAGTCCCTACAATAGTCATATGTCTATGTATGTATTGTGTAGTGCATGTATCATAGTCTAGGGCCAATTTTAGGGGGAAGCCAATTAACTTATCTGTATGTTTTTTGGGATGTGGGAGGAAACCGGAGCGCCCAGAGGAAACCCACACAGACACGCGGAGAACATACAAACTCCTTGCAGATGTTGACCTGGCTGGGATTCGAAACTAGGACCCAGCGTTTGCAAGGCGAGAGTGCTGCCCCACTACGCCACCGTGCTGCCCAATAATAGACGCCAGTGTTGAATTTTACAGAAGTAGGACAGTGCCGGGGGCGGCGACACTAGGCCGATTCCCGGTTTATGGGGGCTACAGTTCCGATCAGAGAGATCTGTGGCCACCATAAACTGGGAATCGATCTAGTGACGTTGCCTCACCACCCCTTGGCGCGGTCCTCCCTTCTGTAAAATGTTCCTATCAGAGAGAGATCTGTCTCTAGGTCAATCGGCCGCCAACATTGCTAGATGCATGGCCACCTTTACTGCTACAGGGAGACAATGACCTTCTATAGGGTGACCTCAGTATGTAACTTTTAAAAAATTGATAGTTTGGTTTGACTGTCCATGAAGTGAGACCTGTCATAGCAGACTTTCATTGCTTACTGTGCCTTCAACCAACCTGTGTCGCTATCACTGGGATCACTGGATGGAGGGTGTACAGTCACAAATACACCAGTCTCCGACCCATCAATGCTGGTTTTGGGTCTCACAGTGCTGCTGTCACTTCTGTCAATGGGCCTCTGTGGATAGCTGAGCTTTCTCTCTGGGACCGCCGGCTTCTCACCTAGAGGAATAAGAAAAAAAATTAGTCAAAAACACCTTCACCTCCAAAAAAGTCCTATGGATTAATGGCTACCCTTCCTCCGAGGGCTTGCAATGAGCTTTCTTTACAACTCAGTGAACATAGCTCAACCACCACTGATCAAGAGTTCCTACACAGAGAGGTCTACCAGCCGTGTTCACATTGAACAGAATTTGCTGAGTGCTCTCTGCTCTGAGCATTTGGTTTTGAGGAACCTTTTTGCACAACAAATATACCCATCTTATAAACAGAACACAACCGGCCGTCATCCAGGTTAAATGGACTACAATGCAAACTACTTTCAAACTTCTAGAAAATCTAAAGTTAAAAATGTAATTATAAAGAAAGGAAGAGTTAGTAGGTTAAACAAAAAAAACAGGCCACCCCTAGTTATAAAAACAAATGTCTTCAGTAAAGAGTTTTGTAAGCCCCAGTCCCACTATACTATACGTGTCCCTACGAGGGTAGGTGGATCATAACATTGAATGCAGAAGGTTCACTTGGGTTCAATGATGGAATAGACATGGGTATGTTTTTGTAGATCTAGAAAGTACAGTATGTTGGGTTACACACTGTGATATAGGGCAAGGTAGTCGAGAGGTTTTCCTTTCTACTGGGCCCATTGAGTATAACCTGATACTCCATCTGCTTCTTATAATAATTGTATATGTACGGTAATTACATTTGTGATTGGAAAATTGTGAAAAGCCAATGATTGAGATCTGAGGCAAACAGCCCGAAATGGTGGGGCTATGCCAAGGAGGATACAAGAGGCTAAGTACACCTGTGGTAATGTATGCTACGGTATATGATAGCTTGACGGATGCGGAGTATGTCCCTCTCGATGAAATGGAGGTCATCTGATGTATTTTCGTGTATAAGTTTAGGTCTATGTTCTATGAAATACCTGGCTTGGGTTCAGTTTGAGCACATTGTTATTTTTAACAGTTTATGTTGTATTATATTGTATGTTATGGTTTACACATCCAGTGTATCCAATTCTCATCCCTTGAATGTGTCCTACACTTACTAACCCTGGGTTTCTAGGGGTAATTCGTTTTTTCATCATAAGATGTCTCTCACCTGGATGTAACAGCCATGCGTACAAGTGGTAGGCAAAGTACGCATGAAATCTCCTAAATGGCCACAAGATGTCATAGGAGAGCACGGGATGGTACACGGAGGTTTTTACGCGTGATTCCGTATTTGTGAGCCTAGTGGCTGAAGATATATGTTTTCTGGCCATAAGATGTCAGGCGGGAGCAGCGCAACGGAAGGCG
Organism: Hyperolius riggenbachi; assembly: GCF_040937935.1. Lineage (NCBI taxonomy): Eukaryota > Metazoa > Chordata > Amphibia > Anura > Hyperoliidae > Hyperolius > Hyperolius riggenbachi. The sequence continues at coordinate 330,796,594 of NC_090651.1, read as the reverse complement.
TACATTTTTACGTATGGCACCATTAATGTATGCATGAGCCGGAGGAACCGGAAGTGAATACCACTTGCGTTCCAGAGAGATAGGAAGTCGTTAGAGGAGAAGACGACATAATCAGTAGCGCAAACGGTGCGAAAATTAACTACAGCACAGGTGAGAGACATCGCTAAGTGCCAGTGTGATTGGCTGGATGCAGATTGGGGGGAGGGGAAAGTGGTATATATTGGATGAGATGGCAGTGTGAGGGGATACCTGGTCTTGCGAAAGCCCCAATCAAGGGGTGAAACGATCGTCGACCACTACATCCTCCACACATCTAGTAAAACTCTGCACTTTACTACTGCTTTGCCGCCAGTAAAATTGGATAAGTATTATCTGTTTTTTACAACCTGCTAATTTTTATGAGGAATTGAATTAAAAGTTTGGAATTGTAATGCTATAGCAAGTTGCTCCTGGAATTCTTTTTCTACTGTGGATACTATACGTGTCCACCAGGCAGGGAACCTGAGACTTTATGATGTCTACTGCTGCAGGATGCTTGAGTCTAAATGGCTCTACAGACTGCAGCCAACCAATACGATTGTTTGTCATTGATTTGGGCGATAATCTTGCACAGTTTTGTGTGCTAACCAATAAAGAGAGGAAGGAAGCTCCACACGGCACAGACAGGAAGAGGAAAAGCAGGAGGCTCCCCATAGCATATAGAGGAAGAGGAGAAGCAGGAGCCTCCCCATGGCACAGAGAGGAAGAGGAGGAGCAGGAAAAATCCACTTTGCTGCCAGCTGGAGGGTCACATGACCAACTTTCCCCCCCAAAAAATCTGTGGAACGCTGGCTGTGTCAAATAGGACAGTTGTGCGAATTACTGCAGAGTGCCCTAATCACCATTATTAACAATGAGAGATCTGGAAGGGCGGATAATGGCTTTTATGTGGCATTGTGAAAACTGCAATGATTTTTTACCAGTTAAGATTATCCGGTAACAGATGGATACTATTTTAAAAACAGGACTTAAAGAGACACTGAAGCGAAAAAAAAATTATGATATTATGATTTGTATGTGTAGTACAGCTAAGAAATAAAACATTAAGATCAGATACATCAGTCTAATTGTTTCCAGTACAGGAAGAGTTAAGAAACTCCAGTTGTTATCTCTATGCAAAAAAGCCATTCATTTCTACGACTTTCAAAAGTCATGGAGAGGGCTGTCTTCTGACATTTATTATCCCAACTGTTTACTTTTTCTCTGCCAGAGGAGAGGTCATTAGTTCACAGACTGCTCTGAAAGAATCATTTTGAATGCTGAGTATTGTGCAATGTTAGAAAAAACACCATATACCTGAAAATAAAAATATGAGAATATTTTCTTTGCTGCTAATCTTCTAGTAATTATTCATAGTACACAACCAATTCATTATATCATATTTGTTTTTTCGCTTCACTGTCTCTTTAAACAACTGAACAGGTGGACACTTCTTCACTGTGTCAGGCAGGCAGTGGGACTGAGGCTTGTAAACTTAACAGTCACAAGGCAAGGAGTCAATAATTCTTTATAAAGACATTAGTAAGAGGTGTCCCTCCCCATGCTTCAAACCTCCCCTTAAGTTGTGACATTTCAGTACATTCCGTCATGCATATGGGTCAGCGGAGACATGGACAAGGCAAGATGCAGGGTTGATTAGGGGAGGAGGAAAAAAAAAAGAGTTAATTATAGAAGATACCTTCGGGCTCAACCTTCGGCTTGGGATCAACATCTGTGAAAGAGACGGGAGGAGCAGGGAGAAGAAAAAAACAATGCATGAAGGCAAGCTAGGACAGAGCCACACCACCCACACACCCTGTACATCGCTTAGCAACAACATGGAGTCATCGCAGGCACAAACAGCTGGCAGCCATCTTGTGGATGAACCAACAGCCAAACATCTCTGAGACTTACAGGAGAACTCTAGAAATATATTCATCACGTCCTATCCATTACTAATCGAACTAGTTATCCACCTCATTCAGTAACTTTCCTCTTCCCCTTTCAAATTGCCCACGTGATGCCTTATTCCATATGCTGCTATGTGCAACTCCCCCTCCCGTGGAAAGCAGTATTGAGTCAATGAAGTACATTAATAGGTACGCAGTACAGTCTCAAGGTCACGATAAGCGTTTATCGTGACCTTGAGACTGTACTGCGTGTACTCCTATTTGTTATTGCCTGAGGAAGCGGGAATACACCTGCAAAACGCGTTGCATGGTTGTCTGGAGTATATAAATAAACCTTTTGTTGTTAAAAAGCTGACAGTATCTTGTCTACTTCAAGGTGGTGAGTCCACCACCACCACCTGAGGACTTTAAAATGTTTTAGTACCTTTTATCCTGCTGACGCCTCTGTTCACTCCTATATTACCAATATCCACCCCGGTGGAGGAGTCGATCCCCATCTCTTTTTTCCTGATCTACAGAGAGCGACTTTTAATCCTGAGCGAGGACAGGTCTAATCTCCTCACCTGCCTGTACAGTGGTTACCTACGAGGTAACCCACTTTTGTGAGTATATACACTATATACTTTTCAATTTCAAACTATTGTTTTGCTTACTACACTATATTGGGCTCTCGGTGTCCCCACTCTTGTTTATCAACTGTGGAAAAGGGCCCTTAAACTGGTCATTTCCACATTATATAGAAAGTGAGTTCTGCTTGAGCAAGAGATACCCCTGGCAGAGACCCACAGTCATGCACCAGAAGCTCGTTTTTTTACAAAACCGGGGGAGAGAGAGGAGGAAGCTGACAGATAGAAAACACAGAAACCTCTACAGAGGAAGACAAATCGTACACACCATTAGGTCTAGCAAAGAAGATAATATTTTTGCATACATATATAATAAAGCAGTGCTTCTCGAGCTATACCCAGCTGTTTATAGAGTGAAGTGAATCCGCCAGCTTTTGCATGGGATGAGTGGAGGAGGTTCCCCAGGTGTTAAAAATAAACAAGCTTACTTCCGATGGGAAATTGATGGTAAAAAATAGTTTATTGGACCCAAACAACACTAATTTCACGGGCATTGTCTGCATCTTCAGTGTCTGTTAGATGAAACACCATTGACTCAGAGCTCCATGTTTCATCAAGCAGACACTGCCTTATTGACCCGATGAAGCGGATGAGACCTGTGAAATGCGTCATCATTCGTGTCCAATATTTTTTGTTTACAATCCATGCCTCATACGAGATAAGATTGATTATTTTAGACGACTTTTAAGAGATTCAAACACCCATATCAGCGCTTCAGCAATACAAAACAACACAGAATGGAGTCATTCCTGTAAGCGGAACAATACAAATGACATGGCTGTATTTTAAAGGGATGTGGAGGCTGCCATATTTATTTCCTTTTAAACAATAAATAATAATAAATAAATACAGTATATTTTCTTAACACTTAGAATTTAGGATGAAAGAAAAAAAAAACAAAGGTGACTGCTCATTTTCTAGCCAAGAGAAATGATGGTTGAGATCTAACTGGCTGTTATGACCAACACCCGCATAGTTGCACTCTCCACCAATACTCACTAGGAGGAGTCTCATTGCGGTTCCAGATGCTGAACGGTTTCTTGGTCTTTGGTGGGTCATCTAACGTCTTAGTAGAAACCTACGTATAGAAGAAGAGAAGAGTTTAAGGATACCGCTGAAATAAAATAGAGGCAGCTGAGCAAGTTCAACAAGTAAGGACATGCTACTGCGTGTGGTCTAGGATGTCCAGACTTGAAAAGACACAGAGAGGACAATCAGCCAAAGGTTCATTGCTCGAAGGTTCAAAGCATGGTTTATATGAAAGGATACCTGAGCTGAGGCAAAGCTACGTAAGGGAAGCTTAGAGATATACCCATGCTGGATCCACATAGCTCTTTGTGTGGCAAGTTCCTCTCCTTATTCTGCCCAATCTCTGTAACCTCTCCTTGAAAAATCTGCATTTTGATTAAAGTCAAATTTTCAGACAGGCTCATAATGATGTTTCTTCCTATCACCCTTCTGTTCCTTCCTCTTCTCTCCTCTTCTCCGCCCTCTAATATGTGAAAGGGGCAGGGCAGAGAAGTGAATGGGAAGGTGATGGGAGGAAACATTGCAGTAAGCCTGCCTATTCCTGTATAAAAAATTGACTTTAGATGAAAGTCAAATGTTCAAGAAGTGATTACGAGGGAGAAAGAGAAGACTCTTCTATCATCCCTCTTCCAATACTTGTTGGCACTGTAACATGCTGGAGATAATAAGGCAAGAGAAAACGTACCACCACACAGTAAGAGAGTTATCTTATCTCTTCATTCCTTAAAGTGAAAGGGAACCCATTTAAAAAAAAAAAAAAAAAAAGGCAGATACCCACCTAAGGAGAGGGAAGCTCGGTTCCATAGAGCAGGGTTTCTCAACATTTTATTGGTATGTACCCCTTTTAAAACCCTGTACTCACCAAGTACCCCCTAACATAAACATTATCCCAAGTACCCCTTGACAAATATTTATTTAATTGTAGTACATGATAATTGGTTCTAAACAATTTCCAAGCATTTACCATTGCTTTTGATTACCTAAAATACAAATTTAGTGTAGTTTAAATAAGATTTATAATTTTCTAAAACTCTAAATTTGTTATTCTTGGTTAAGTATATCAAACCCGAGTACCCCCTGGAACCATCAGAAGTACCCCCTGGGGTACGCGTACCACATGTTGTTTGTAAACATTACACAGAGGCAGGCTTATCTGTATCTTGATTACTAAGCCTGTGAAAAAAACCTAATCCCCCCTCCTCCCTCCGCCTCTGAAATCAATGGCTAGTAACGCCTCCTCCTCCTGCCCAGACTGAGCTCCCAGGAGCTCTTGCTACTGCCAAGGCTCTCTAAAAACCTGTGATTGTGGTTTATTTAGTTTATAGGGAATTAGAGTATTAAAACAAAAACAAAGAAGTATTTGGCTTGAGGAATGCTCTATAAACAATAGGAAAGGAACACAATTAAGCAATGTGTAAAAGTTCATCTCGGATCCACTTTAAATTGAAGAGTTAACTTAAAGACAGAAGAGTTAACTTTAGGTTTGCCTGAGGTAAAATGTTTCCAGAATACGACATGCCACATCATCATGGTGATCACTCTAGAAACGTTATTAAAGACAGGAGATAAGCTTAGTGAATTGAGGCCATGGTCTCCTGGATCCCGATCACGTCATATTATGTGGTCGGAACTGAGAAGACATGTTGGAATTAAATCACCACTGTGGTGGAGAAGAGAAGAAGCGAACCACCTGTCCGGACAGGTAACTATAAAAGCTCCCTGCCGCCCACTCTGCATACATGGCTGAGCTTGCCAAGCTGGGGAAGATACACTTTCCCAGGGCAGGAAACATTCTGCACTATCTAGCTGCTAAAAGGTTAAAACAATGGATGCCAAACGGAAGTCCCACAGACAGGAAATGAGTAAAAATCTACATAACGGTGACACAGACAACCATTTTCCACCCAAAACCAACAAAGTACGTTTGGCAGAGGCAGAACAGCAATGTGCTTGTAATTCTTGTAAGGAAGGTTACTTGTATATTGGGCTTCAGGTCTGTAATGCCAATTCTATTGGTTTACATCTCACCATTTTCCTGAAAAAGCCACTCTTTTGTTTCTTGCTATCCGCCGCCTTGGTCTTCACCCCGAGATGCTTCATGTAGGTGATGATGGCATGAACAATAGCAGAACTGTGAAGAGCAAATCAAGAGCGTTACTGAAACCATGGAAAGAAGGAAAACTGAGGCCATCAGAACATCTCCTGGTCATCATGGTCTGGTCTGTGATCTATTTCAGCACTGCGACACGCTCAGCTGCACATAGAACTGACCAAACTCAGTGTTGACCTGGCTTATATTATGAAGGTAAAAATCAGACCTTTCAAGTGAATTGGAACATCAAAAAATATATGCTGTATGGAAACACTTTTTTTTTTTCAAAAATAGGTCCCTGTATGACCACTATTTTTTATTTTTTTTACTCCTAGTCTGTGTGCCTTTGCTGAATTGTGCAGTGTCAACAGGATCGTGAGAAGTCCTTTTTATCTACAGTAACCAACTTATCTCAAAATGGAAAAAAAACAAACAAACAATATAATTGTATCTGAGAGCTCATCTGCTCTTTTCCGTCACTCAGTGGACTCGTCTGCTATCTTAATCTCTACACTGCAATCTGCACACCATTATTTGCGTTATATTACTATGCTGTGTACCATTTTTTAAAGTGAACCAAGTACTATTTTTTAAGAACCCATTTTACATGTAAAGGTTTAGCAGAGGCCTTTATTACCCTATTTCCTGCTACTTCCAAGGCATTTCCAACTGCAGAACAGATAAGCACTGCTATAATTATTTTATTGCACACATTAGCAGATAAACAAAACCTTTCATCAGCAGGGGGTTGGAGAGATAGGACACTGTTCTTCAAAGAGTTTACAGAAGCCACTGATGCTATCTTCACACCTTCCCCTGGATATATAATAGGCAGCTAGTAGGGGAGGGGTGAACATGGCAGCTCCTATTGCCATTAGAAACTAGGTAACAAAAGTGGTGCTTGGTTCCCTTTAATGATGCATGGTCTCCATTATCTTGTGTACAGTGTTTCTGTAATATGTTGGCACTTTATAAATAAAGTTTATCCTTTAGCCTGCCAGCTATTTTTTTTACAAATGCAACATGCCAGTTCCAGCTAGGTTTGTATTGTGTTTATTACATGTCTTGCCCAAATTTATATGTAACAACAGTCAGTAGGATTGTTATGGAGATGGAAATAAACTTGAGATGTATGAGAATTTGCTAATTAGTATGATACAGAATTATTATTATTGATTTATAAAGCGCCAACATATTCCGTGGCGCTGTACAAAGTAAGAAACAAACATGGGGTACATAATAATACAGACAATGGTGTACACCAAAATACAAGATACATAATTAGTGACAAAATACAAAGGATGATACAAAATACAAATTATAGAATTGGTAATGACAGTGATAAAATGAACATGATGAATAAAATGTATAATGGTTACCAAGACACAAATGGGGAGCGAGCCCTGCCCTTGCGAGCTTACAATCTAAAGGGAAAGGGGGGGGTGGGGGGGCAGGAGGAGGGGTAGTATGCAGCAAATATATAGAGGCTTTGTGTTTTAGGATACCTAGTAGGAGTGCAATTTGGTCTTAGTACAAAGGGAAGTGGCCTAAGGTAGCACATATGCTTATTACCATAATTATTATGAAAATCTATTGTCAAATGGATGAATCAAATCTTGCAGTGAAAGCATTTCACTGGTCCATATTCAGGCTGCATAGATTTGCAGTAAATATTTGCATATTTTTGCATCAACTTCTAATTCTTTGCGTATTTCCAGTAAAGTAGAAAGTTGGCCCTAAGCCAAAACTTTGCACTAAACGCCTTGTAGATAGTGAGGCTCAACTCCGACTCGGATGAAATCCGGATAGTTGTTATCCGGATTTGATCAGGTTAAATTCAAATAACCTGTGCGGGGTGGGCGGGGTTAATCTTACCTATCTGACGTCTTCTTAGGTCCGTCCCTCGGCGCCTCCCACGATGCGGTCCACGCGGCGGTCACGTGATTACAAACACTTCCTCATTCCGGGTTGAAGGAGGAAGTGTTTGTAGTCACGTGACGCGCATGGACCGCATGGTGGGAGGCGCCGAGATACGGGCCTAAGAAGACGTCAGATAGGTAAGATTAACCCCTCTGCCCACTCCGCACAGGTGATTTGAATTTAACCTGATCAAATCCAGATACCTACTATCCAGATTTCATCCGAGTCGGAGTTGAGCATCACTACTTGTAGATGTTCGTGGCACAGGAATATGCGGACACGAAAACCCTACAGAGGTCCGGTGCAGGTGGAAGTAGTTTTGTATGAAAAAGCTTTTAGACGCCCGTGGCATATGGATGCAAAAACACGGAACACCTACAGATGGCGGCGGCAGTCTCAAGCTGGGCATACACTTATATAGGGGTTGGACAAAATAATGGAAACACCTTGAATATCAACAAAATATATTTTAATATGGTGTAGGTCCACCTTTTTCAGCAATTACAGCCTCAATTCTCCGAGGTATTGATTCACACAAATTGTGAATTGTTTCCAAAGGAATTTTAGCCAATTCTTCAGTTAAAACACCCTCCAGTTCTTTTAGAGATGATGGCGGCGGAAATTGACTTCTTACTTGAATCTGTAATAACGACCATAAATGCTCAACAATGTTGAGGTTTGGGGATTGTGGTGGCCAGAGGAGATGCTCAACTTCATTAGAATGTTCCTCGTGCCATTCTTTAACAATTCTAGCTGTATGGATTGGGGTAATATCATCTTGAAAGATGGCATTCCCCGCTGGAAACAGTTTTTGAACGATAGGATGAACTTGGTCGCCCAAAATTACTAAATAGTCTTGGTTGTTAAATTGGACCCAAATTAAAAATACAAGATTTCAGAAATAATATCTTCTAAATTATAATGATAAATAGCCCTTTTTCAGCTGCATGATGACAAATATAAAATAGTTTACATTTATTGGAGGAATCCCTCCCTTCCTTTCATATTGCCGGGATTTTTCTGGCAAACTGGTGGAGGAGATAAAAAACAAAACACAGGCTGCTACTGATGATGTCACAGGGGAGGTGATCTCAGCTTGTGTGAGATTTCACAGAGACTATGCCCCTGTGAGGGAGGGTAGCTGATGACAAACATACCCATGATCTAAAACCTCCTACTAAGCTCAGAAGTAATGGCTGCCACCTGTATAACCCTAGTTATGAAAAGAGAAGGGTGAAAAGCATGCACTGAAATGCTCATAGGCTTAAAGGAGTGTTTATTTATCTTTGTATGTGTCAGAGTGGTGCAACTAAATATTTTGAATTAAAAAAATGTTTGGTTTGGGTCCGCTTTAAAGGGAAGGTTCAAGCAAAAAAAAAAAAATGAGATTCACTTACCTGGGGCTTCTACCAGCCCCATGTAGCCATCCTGTGCCCTCGTAGTCACTCACTGCTGCTCCAGTCCCCCGCTGGCAGCTTTCTGACCTCGGAGGTCAGGGCCACATTGCATACATTTTTACGCATTCCAGCTAGTGCAGGAACAAAAATTTACGCGTTTCACCACTAACGCGTAAAAATGTATGTGTTAATGTAACTCTTCCATGAAGGGAAATCATTGGCCCGGCGGATTTCCAAGAAATAGCATCCCAGATCATCACAAAACCCCTGCTGTGTTTTACGGTTGGGAGAAGGCAGTCTGAATGAAATGCTTCTTTCCGCTGTCTCCAAACGTACACTCGGCCGAAGGTCGGAAGTAAGGTAAACAATGATTAGTCAGAGAAAAATCACATTTTTCCACTGCTCGAGGGACCAATTCTGGTGGTTTCTACACCACTCTAAACGCTTTGAAACATTTGTCTTTGAGAGCAGAGGTTTTCTAATGGCAGTTCTTCCGTGGAATCCAGATTTGTGCAGCTCCTGAAGAACAGTTTTTGTGGAAACTGGGTTCTGTAGGGTATTTATTCAGCTCTGCAGTGATTTTAGGAGCCGTGGTCTTGCGAGCTTTTCTAACAATTCGATTTAGAGTCCGACGGTCCCTCTCAGGCAACTTCGACTTTTGACCACAACTGTGCTTTGCTGGGGATGTTTTTCCTTCTCTTTCAAAGGCAGTCATTATGTGAGACAGTACCTCTTGAAATGCCAAGCATTCGGGCAGTTTCAGTTACAGTAGCGCCTGCCTTAGGAGCACCAACAATTTGGCCTGTTTGAAAGTCTGCCATTTTTATAAATTATAACCAACTTTTGTTTAACCTCTTGCCGACCGCGTCACGCCAGTAGGCGTGGCCGCGGCGGCAGCCCCAGGACCGCCTAACGCCAATTGGCGTAAAGTCCTGGGGCTCTGTCTTGCAGGAGATCGCGCGCATCTCCTGCTTGGGGGGCGGAGCTCCGCCCCGCCTTCAGTCTCCGAGCGGCTGTTGCCGCTCGGGAGACTGTTAGACGGCGTGATCGCCGTCTATTTACTCTGTGCAGCGCTGCGATCAGCAGCAGCGCTGCACTGGGGACAGCCGTGTGACACGGCTGTCCCCCTGGGGGACAAGAGAGCGATCGGCTCTCATAGGCAGAAGCCTATGACAGCCGATCGCCGTAATTGGCCGGCTGTGGGGAGGGAGGGAGGGAGCGAGGGAGGGAAGGGATTTAAAGGAAGAGGTTTTTTTTTTTTTTAAAACAGCAACACAAATATTTATTAAAAAAAAAATAAACATGGGGGGAGCGATCAGACCCCACCAACAGAGAGCTCTGTTGGTGGGGAGAAAAGGGGGGGGGGGGGATCACCCGTGTGCTATGTTGTGCGGCCCTGCAGCTTGGCCTTAAAGCTGCAGTGGCCTTTTAAACTAAAAATTGCCTGGTCATTAGGGGGGTTTAGCCCTGCAGTCCTCAAGAGGTTAAATATCTGTAAAAAACAATTATTTTAATGAACCTCCCTGGCGATACGCAGTTTATGAGGCTGCGTCCACGGGAGTGATTTTTAGAATAAAACTTGTTTTTAACCTTGTAGCTAGCTCTAGGCTAGCTACCTGTGCCCCCCAAGTCCCCGGCACCTATCTGCTCCCCCCGATCGCCGACGGCAACACGTACCCGTCCGCGATCCCACAAGAGCCGCAGCTTCCCAACTAGCTTCAGTCGTCGCTATGGTGACGATCGGACATGACGTCATGTGCAGTCCCGATGATCCCCATAGCATAGCGAAGCGTGGAGCTGCGCCATTGCGGTATCCCTGGGGGTATGTATTGCTGCAGGGAATGGGGGGAGAGCGGAGACATTTGGGGGTCTAGGTAGCTAGCCAAAGAAAACTAAACACATTTAATGAAAAAAATCCTCCCGGGGCAATGCGATCCCCTGCGGCGGCTAGCCAGACACTGTGCCGGGCTTACCGCCAGGGAGGTTAAACATAGCGAATAACAAAAATACTAAACAAAAAAAACTAACATATGTCAAGTTTTGATTGCTTAAAACATATTCAAAGATTATGATGCCAAAATGTTAGATGTTTCCATTATTTTGTCCAACCCCTGTAGATTTCCAAACAATGTTCCAAAACGATCTATTCCCTTTAAAAAAAAAACTGATTCAGAAGAAATCGATTCCTATCATACACTGCCACATCCACATCCATTTCTAATAGATTCCAGCAGGGAATCTATTGAATATCGATCAAACCCGTGCATTGCACTGTTCCATGCTGAGCTGAGCAGAGCTATGGGCCATCCATCTACCACCGTTCTCAACCCACACCCCTGACAGACCAACATTTCCCATCCTGTCCGATCAATAAATCTGTTTGATTTTTGGTCAAAATCGATCAAAATTCAAGCGATCTGACATGGGGAATTGATTCCCAGCAAATGAACTGAATCTTCAGGGAATCAAATGGGAGAATCGATGAGTGCATGGGCACCTTTAGGCTTAATAATAATACTTAAAGTGAACCCAATGTGAGAGCTATATGGAGGCTGCCAAATTTATTTATTATTAAGCAATACCAGTTGCCTGGCAGTCCTACTGATCCTCTGCCCCTAACACTTTTAGCCATAGACCCTAAACAAGCATGCGGCAGATGAGGCGATTCTGACATTGTCCGATCTGACAGAATTAGCTGCTTGCTTGTTTCTGGTGTGATTCAGACATTACTACAGCCAAATAGACCAGCAGGGCTGACAGGCAACTGGTATTGTATAAAAGGAAACAAATAGGGCAGCCTCCTCTCACCTCTGGTTTACTTCAAAATGTACTTATTCCATGCATGCAGCATCTGGTCCTTGCAATAAATATGTTTAAAACATGAAACAATACCTTTTCTCCTTGTCTGGAGAGATGCTTGGGCTGTTAAAAAAAAAAAAAGAAAAAAAGAAGAATTAGAAAATGCGTTGTTGAGTGACCAGTAATGAAATGCAGGAGATAAAAGGACACAGCGGAATCTAGAAAACAGTGCACATGTATGCGTTCTATATCGCAATGCTGCCCTCTTGTGTAAGGAAAGGAGTACAACTGGAAAACTGTTTTAAGACTCATGCAGCAGGTCCCTTTATAAACCACACCTGAAGTGAGAGGGATATGGGAGGCAGACATTTATTTTAAACAATGCACATTGCCTGGTTGTCCTGCTGATCCTCTACCTCAAACTTTCAGCCATAGACCCTGAACAAGCATGCAGATCAGATGTTTCTGACTGAAGTCTGACTAGATTAGCTGCATGCTTATTTCAGGTGTGTGATTCAGACACTATGGATGTCAGAGAGATCTGGTATTGTTTTAAAGGAAATGAATATGGCGGCCTCCATATCGCTCTCACTGCATGTTCTCTATAAATACTTGCAGTATAGCTCACCCAAACACTGCTCAAATTACATTCTCATTTAAATAATAGAATCTTTAAGTCTTTGCAAATAAAGCCTCAACTACCGTATATACTCGCATATAAGCCGAGGTACCCACTTTTCACTAAGAAACCTGGAAAAAGTGATTGACCCATGTATTATCCCCCTTCCCAATATAGCTCTTTTAACAGTAGCCAGATGGGCCCCAGTACAAGTCAGTCCCCTCCCCATAGCCAGATGTGCCCCAAGGATGATACAGCTGTGTCTCAAAATGCCACTAGATGGCATCAGATATAAGACAGCGATCAACACACAGGAAGAATCCCCGATCATTGTACCGCTGACACGTTGCTTGCACACTCCGCTCCACAAGCCAGGGAACAAACCTAGTCTTGAGCAGTGTACTCTGCACACCATGTTGCAGGGGATGGGGGGGGAGGGGGCATGGATACAGCCGTGAGCCAGCTGGCAAGAGCAGGATCACAAGTGCATGATCCTTATGCTCCTTTGCCAGTAACAAAACCTGCTCCACCATCCATTCTGCTCCCCTGACTCGCATATAAGCCCCCCGGCTTATATGAGAGTGAGTGGAGCAGAATGGATGGTGGAGCAGGTTTTTGTTACTGGCAGAGTACACTGCTCAAGACTAGCTGTGTTCCCTGGCTTGTGGAGCAGAGTGTGCAAGCAACGTGTCAGCGTTGGGAGTGCTTTTTAAACATCGCTCCCATTCACTTTCATTAATATTTTGTAAAAATCGATCACAAGTGCCCAGAAAAGCGCTTATAGTGTGGCTGAGCCCCAGTGTTTGCCCATTGTAAACTCTATCCTCCCCCTGATTTACATTCTGATATTTATCGCAGGTGGCAACAGGGCGGATTCAACCCTCGATGGGGCCCCGGGGCAAGGGGTAACTGGCCCTTCCCCCAGCAAATTCACACCCCAGGGCCCCGAGCCGGCACAGAAAATACCAGAATGGGTACAATGAAACCTGCAGTGCAAGTGGAAAAGTTGCCAAGAACAGCCAATCAGAATTTTTGATTAAAAGAAAAAACTGTAGGGAGGCTGCTATGTTTTTTTGCCTGGCTGTCCTGCTGACCCTCTGCCTCTAATACTTTCAACCATAGACCCTGAACAAGCATGCAGCAAATCAGATGTTTCCGACATTAATGTCGGAACTGACAAGATCAGCTGCATGCTTGTTTCTGGTGTTATTCAGACACTACTGCATCCAAATAGATCAGCAGGGCTGCCAGGCAACTGGTATTGCTTAAAGAGAACCCGAGGTGGCATACTAAAATCCTGATAGGACCCAGAGGCATGTCATGTGCACAATGACATGCCTCTGGGTCATTTTATTGCCATTGCCAGCACCCCTGCGCTCTGCTGCCCCCCTTAAAAGATCGCCAGGCTAGCGACAATCTGCATTTTGCTAACCTGCTTTGTTTTCCTGAGGCTGTCAATCAGCCTCCTCCACATCGCTCTCTCAATAAGATGCTCCCCCTGCCACTCTCCGCCTCCGTTAGCTTACTCCAATAGGAAGCCAAGCTGCGACCCAGGAGTCGTGAAAATGTGCTATGACGTGTATTAGTGGTACTGGAATTACTTTATAATATATAGTTGAAAAAAATGAGTATCCCATTTCATAATGCACCCTAATGTCCTAATGAGCCTGGACACTGAAATTGCCGTATCTTTCACAAAGGAATCCTTAAAGGACACCCAAAGCCAAAAATAAATGAATGAAATAAACAATTGTATCCATCTTCCTTCTCCTAAAATGACTTTTTAAGATATTCCACAGTTTTATTTTATGTTTAAATCTACTTTTTATGTTTTAACTGTTTTATTGTTTTTGCTCAATGCCACATTCATTGCAGTATGCCAGAGCTAAAATCTATGAACTGTTGACCCTTTTTACCTGCTCTCAGAAGCCATTTTCTGCTAGGAAAGGGTTTTATAGTTGGAATTTCTTATCAGTGAGGGTCACACTGTAGTCACTTCCTGTCTGAGTCAGGACTGATTCAGCCACTTACCTACCTGATATTTAACTCTTTCAGGCAGAGAAAAAAAAAGGAACACAGCATAGTTATTTATGTGCTAGACACTGCACATACCCATGTCTATCTCATCATGTCACATGTCACTTTGGGTATCCTTTAAGGCTACTTACACACCAAGACGTTGTGTTGGATGCTACGTTAAGGTCGCATAACGTGCACCTAACGCAACGCATAGTGGGCTAGAAGCTGGACGTCCGATCGAGCCGGGTTAAGCGGCTCTTCATGCGTCGTGCGATGCCGTGATGAGTACTCTGGGGCGCATGCGGCATCACGTGGTCCCGCCGGCCAATCGCTCCAGGAAGTAAACACTGCACGTCACACCGTGCAGTGAATATTAATTAGCCATGTGCCTGGCCGCGGAGGAGGAGGGGAGACCTCCTCCTCCAATATCACTGAGCATGTGCAAACAGTCTAACGCAGCTTAGCCGCGTAGAACGCACAGCATGCAGCACTTTGTTTTTAGCTGCTGCGTTTTAATGTAACGCAACGTGGGCACTGTGAACAGCCCATTGATCTTTCATTGCTGTGCGGTGAGCTGTGTTACAGGCTGCTCTAACGTGCGCCTGTAATGTCTCACTATGAAAGAAGCCTAAACCTTGAAGCTCTGTGTAAACTACAGACTGGCAAACATAATCCCAGGAATGCTCCTCTTCCTGCATGTGAAAGTGGCTGCACATATCAGAAAGAATTATAACCTCGGAATAGCATCACCTGCACCAACCAGAAAACTGCCACACCCAATACTAACCTTGCTAGCAGAAAGCTAGGCATGTGGCGTTCTCTGCCAACACAGCCATTTTAACAATTAACAATACATTTGTATTTGAAAAATCTCTTGTGATGAAAAAATCTGAACTGAGAAGATTACTTCTATTAACAAACGTGGATAGTCACTTTTAAGGTAGCTATATATCTAGTGATTCTGATTCCACTGACAAAGCGAACAGCTTTATTAAGGAATCATACTCAGTATGGTTGATCGAAAGTCGATTGACTAGTGACCCACGCACTACAAACGATATCCTTGGCGATTCGCCTTCACATTCGATCTGACTGATGTTGTGTCTTCATGCTCTGACTGCAAAAATCGATTCAGACTCGATCGAGTGACTTGAGAATGGTAGCCGATTCCTGTGCGATTGATCGATATCTTGCATACTGCTCGATTGACTAAGCTGGTCGATTCAACATGAAATCAGCCACTTTTCATCAGTTAGGAATTCTGGAACACACTTGGTTCTCTCTCCATTCTATAAAATGATCGAATCGAATGGTCGATCGTACAGCCAAATCACTAGATGTATGGCTACCTTAAAGGAATACTATCGATTCACATATTTTTTTCAATTGACACAGGAGTTGTTTGGGAAGTGCTGCTAAGTACTGGTGTATACATTTTAGTAGCAACTTCTTTGTTTACTGTTATCAAAATACATTCAAAGTTTACTGACCAAAACGGACGGCTGACTGAGCCATGAGGAGAGGGGAAATTCCCCTCACACTTGATCAGTTAACTCTATGTGTAGCTGTGTGTGTGACAGAGAGAGACAGGACACAGGAGCTGCAGCTGTTGGGAGCTCTGTTTCTGACTGAGGTGTCTGAAGAGAGCAGAGGAAATGTAACTAATTGTCACAGCTTTTTCATACTGTTTTTGCTTTCAGAGTTTGATATGTTTGATACTTGCTTTCTGTAGTCTGATATGCAACTCTGGCTGTGCATTGAAGCAGACACCCCTTCTGCAATTGATTTGTCCCAATATAGCTAAATCCTACCCTCAATAAATTACAGATTTTGCCTCTGATATTTAACATGAAAAGTAGGAAAATGTTTACACAGCTACTTAGACATTATTTGCACATTGTCATTTTAGAACACTTGGGTATCGATAGTATTCCTTTAAGTGCTACAACCTGATTGGTTGTTCTAAGCACCTACACTACAGACACTGTCAGCGGTCAAGTAGCTGCCAAGGAACATCGGGGGTCAATGTAAACAACTTATCTGCTTTATTATCTCTTCTTATCTATTTCTCACCTTATCTGTAAATATTACTTTTAAGCAAAGCAAAAAAAAAAAAAACCCACACAGATCAAATCCTTCCTGATTAACAACTTAATACAAAACATCTGTATGGGAGTGTTCTTTTTACGATAAGAGCAGCAGACGACCCTGACCAAACCCCGGCAGATCTGATCTGACATACCGTATATCTGCGCGCTGGTGGTGGCGGCAGGAAATATGCAGTGAACAGCAGCAAGGTTTTGTTGTGATAAGTTTGAACAAGTTGCCCTGTGCAGCTAACAAGCTATGTTCTTTTTTTAGCACCTGATTGGCTGTTTACAACTGTCACAATGTTGTGACAGTGACAGTTCACAACACATCTGCTTCACCAGTCTGTACTGTTGGTAAATTCTGCGATTGGCCAGATATCGTGCAGATCACATTGTCCAGTGTGTGGCCGGCAAAAGAGGCAGAGAACGGCGTTTAAACAAGAGAGAACACTCAGCGATGAATCTTGCAGAGTGCAGTGCAACAGCCTGTCCTGATCTCAAAGTACACATAAAGTGAAAGGGATATAATGTAGAGGCTGGCATATTTATTTCCTTTTAAACAATACCAGTTGCCTGGCTGTCCTGCTGAACTCTTTTGCATCAGTAATGTCTGCATCACACACCTGAAACAAGCATGCAGGTAATCCAGTCAGATTTCAGTCAGGGCACCTGATCTGCATGCTTGTTCAGGGTCTACGGCTAAAAGTATTACAGGCAGAGGATCAGCAGGACAGCCAGGCAATGTGCAGTGTTTGAAAGGAAATAACTGTGAGCCTCCATACTCCTCTTACTACATGTGTGCTTTAAAATACTCATACAGCTATATGATGATTGCAATTTCAGAATATAATCTAAACAATTACAGGTGAAACTAAAAAAAATTAGAATATCGTGCAAAAGTCCATTCGTCGTCCTGCCGCGTTTTGGATGCGATTGAGCTTTACTATACTGAGTATAGTAGCTCCATCACAATTGCATGGTGGAAATTGAAACGTGATTGCAATCGCGCATTTCAAAGTGGAAAAGAGTCCTTACTTGTTATAATTATGATTAAGGGCCCTTTTCCACTAGCAAGCGCGATCACAAGCGCAAATCACCTGCGCTTGCAATCACGCAGGCTCCTTTTTCCACTGTTCCGCCGGGACTGTAACGCGATTGCGTCGAGAATCGCGCAGGATGGCGATCGCGTTTCGGCAAAAAAACGAATCGCAATCGAAGCGTCGTAGTGGAAAAAGAACACCATGATTTACAGGTTAGGGCCCTAAGCCTTCCAGCTTCTGGAAACCCCAAAATCAGAATCTCAGACCATTAGACTATTGTAAAAATGTTCCATATTCTAGGCTCAAAGTGTCCGACTCTAATCAGCGAATTCATCCAAAACACCTGCAGAGGGTTCCGATTTCATATATTAGTTTCACCTTTTATGTTGAATTACTGAAATAAATGGACTATGGCACGATATTCTTAATTATTGTCATTCACCTGTAAGTCACTGGATTTCTGTCTGTTTCCATGGAAAGCAATAATCTGTGCAATATCTGTGCTTGGAAATACAGTCAGTGGCATAGGTAAGGAGCTGTGGGTCCAAGGTGCATCATTGATATAGATCCCCTCTGTTGCAGGGGCTCTAATGTAGTTCCAGCCTCTGCCTCCATTATTGCAATGCCGCTGGATAAAGTTGAATACAATACCCTGAATGTTTATCTGTGCAGTCTACCCCCCCCCCCTGCCCCCATCACTCACCCGCAGAGGGTCATGTCTAGCATGTACGGGATTGGTGGCACTGCTGGTCCCGTTGATCATGATACAAGAGGCTGCACGGGTTATCTCCAAGTCCAGAGACAGCGAGTGGAGACAATAGCTGCACAGTCAGCTTATATACCCGGCCACGCTGCAGGATGATGCAACGCACAGCAAGACTCACAGACATATGTTTTATGTTAAATGCGGGGAACATGGATTGTAGACACTTCCCAAGATTGCTTCCTGCCTCTTAACTCTTTGTCAGATGGACATCCTGGCTTGTCCCCGCTGCCCCAGCTGTGCAAGGCCCGGAGAAAGTGTTAAGGCTGGTGGGTTTGTGTGACAAGCATGGTCCTGTTCATGGAGCCGGTCCCAGAGGGGGAGAGGTTAATGTGAGGTTCTGATATTCCCAAGCCTGGCTTGTTCCACTGGTGAACCGGAGCTAAACATAGCAACACATCTGGAGCAGGCGATATGGGAGCAGGCACTACAGATAGCTGCAGAGCATGGAACAAGGAGAGCAGTGTGTGCTACACAAAGAGGGATGCAGAACAGCCATGGAAATAAAGTCTGCATCAACGGTATTATTTTTATTGATTCATATAGCGCCAGCATCTTCCATAGTGTTGTACAACAGAATACAAAAAATAACAATAGAATAAAACACTTGAAAAAATAGGCATTTAAAGGGGCATTATGGCGAAAAATTGTAAAATTTAAAATAAGTGCAAACATAGACAAATAAGAAGTACGTTTTTTCCAGAGTAAAATGAGCCATAAATGACTTTTCTCCTATGTTGCTGTCACTTACAGTAGGTAGTAGAAATCTGACATTACCGATAGGTTTTGGACTAGTCCTTCTCTTCATAGGGGATTCTCAAGGAATTATTTTTTTTTCAAAAGCACTTAGTGAATGGCAGCTGCTCTGTCCAACTGCCAAAAAACTGTAGCGAGCAGGGAAGCTGGCCAGCATCATTGTTTAAATCCTTTTTAGGGAATATCTTTATAAAAAATAAAAGCCTTGCTGAGAATCCCCTATGAAGAGATGGAATAGTCCAAAACCTGTAAATTCTGTCAGATTTCTACTACCTACTGTAAGTGACAGCAACATAGGAGAAGAGTCATTTATGGCTAATTTTCCTCTGAAAAAAAACTTATTTGTATATGCATGCACATATTTTTAAAAATTTTTGCCATAGTGCCCCTTTAAAGAATCAATCAACCAGCATAAAGCCAAGTACATATTTTGAATTATAATAGTCCAATCGCTGACCAATTTTACCACCCACATGTAGTAAAATTGGCAGGTAAAGGGTGTATGACAGTGCATCCTGATTGGCTGACGAGCACCTGCTGACCAATTTCAAATGTAGCTGGATGCATGTACTGCTGTGTTCTATTGCTTGTGTGTGTTGAATTTAGCATTCAGTATGGAGGCAGTGTTGGTGGGTTTTCTGGATGTGAGAGGTCCAGAGCCTGGGTGTGAGAGGTCCAGGCCCACCTGCACTCCCCTCCAGGTATCACGTGTTGGCCTTGGGGCCCCGGCCAGTGAGAGAGGTCCGGGGCCCCTGGCCATCGTGTGAACCAATCGTGTGTTTTTAAACGTTTTCTTTCAGCTCTAGGACATAGCGGACAGGTGAGCGGTTAGGGAGGGACCCCTCTGTGGGAGGGATGCCTGCACGGGGCGGTCCTGCTAGCGACGCAACCTTGCGATGGCGTCCAACTGAAGCCTCCCACCTGAATGCTAATGGCTGCTAGATGTGGTATGGCAGGTAAAAGGTGTATGACAGTGCATCCTGATTGGCTGACGAGCACCTGCTGACCAATTTCAAATGTAGCTGGATGCATGTACTGCTGTGTTCTATTGCTTGTGTGTGTAGTATGAGGACCAGCAGAATTTGAATACTAAAGCTGGGTACACAGAAGATAAAAGTTCTTCCTCAGGCAAAAATGGGAGCACAACTCAGTGGGTCAAGCAATAAGTTTGAGCGCTCAAACTTATTGCTTGACCCACTGAGTTGTGCTCCCATTTTTGCCTGAGGAAGCGGGGTCACGCCCGCGAAACGCGTTGCATTTGTGGAGTTGAATAAATTACTTGACAATTCTATTTTATTGAGACTCAAGTGAGTTTTCTTTTTTTGTAAGAGGGAGGTGAGTCCACCTTAACATCCCCCTCTCCTTTTAAGCGGTTTTTAAAACGTTTTACTCTACTCTGGCGCCTTTGTATACCGAGTTTTTGCTGATCAGCATGAGATCAGTCTTTCTAACCTCCCTGACAAACCTATGTGACAGATACATTTTTATCTGATGGGTGTACTCAGCTTGAGAATAGACTGTGTAGGCATGTTCTATATTCTACAGGAAAGGTGATAAAATTGGTCTGTGATCTTTCATCTTCCAAAGACTTTTATCTCATGTGTGATCCTAGCATTAGTCTTTAACAAATACTGTTTTTATATTGCTTAATCAAAATTTAACTATCACCCTTACATATTAGGGCAGTTTCAAAAAGTGCATGACAGTGTTTTTAAAATCCCCTATACTGTATATGCTAGACAGGGAGTAAGGGCTAGTGCACACCAAAAATTGCTAACGTAATCACAAAATGATACGTCCACGCACAAAGCCGACCTTCGCCAGGTCAGCTTTTTGTGCACTCCACCGCGCGGGTCACTTGGTTGCACTGACGTCATCAGGAGTGAACTGCGCAGGCGCAGGACTACTTCAGTCCTGATGACATCAGAGTTACCACGTGACCCACACAAGAAGCCGACCCAGAACCCAACCTGGCGAGGTCGGCTTCTGCAGCGCAGGAGACCGGGAGCCACCGAAGCTTCTGTGAGGGCACAGGACGGCTGCCAGGGGCTGAAGGAAGCCCCAGGTAAGTAGATTTTGTGTGTTTTTTTTGTGCCTGGACGTATCCTTTAAGGTGGCCACACACCATTCAATGAAAAGATCCACTTTTTCCCCCAAATCGATCATTTCAATCGGTTGTCCCAAAAAAAATCAAGAGCTTTTCTTCCTTCTCGGTCCCACGGCGGCAGAGAAAATCCTCCCGGAGTGGCGGCGATGTAAATATTTACCTTTTGGCTCCAGCGCAGGCACAGTATCCGCTCTTCCCACGGAGATAGGTGAAATTAGCCAATCTCTGTCAGGCCGCTCTACTGCGCAGGCGCAAGTCTCCTGCGCCTGCGCAGTACAGCGGTCCCGACGGAGATCGGCTATTTTCGCCTATCTCCGTGGGAAGAGCCACAACAGCGCCCCCGCTGGAGCCCGAAAAGGTAAATATTGCACAGGCTGTCGGATTTGTCGCCTGTGCGTTCCGGGGGCTGCAGCAAGACCGCCGTGGGACACAGGAGGATGGGGGAAGCCTCAATAGGGTCCAGAGGCTTCCCCCTACTGAGGTAAGTCCCCCCCCCAGGGGGAACTTTTTTCAGCACAGGTTTTCTTTAAAGGACTTACGAGGCCAATGGTGGAAAAAAAAAAATGAATTACCTGTATCGTCGTTTCAGGCACGGAGGACGCCGTCCGCGCCCTCCGTGCCGATCCGCCAAGCCCCCGCGCTCATTATCCCCCTGGCCGGCTCCCGACCCTACGGCCCGGGTCGGGCTCTCCTGCCTCACGAAAGATGGCCGCTTCCTCTGGCCGCGGCTGCGCAGTCCGCCTGGCCGCGAGTGCGGATCGGCACGGAGGGTGCGGACGGCGTCCTCCGTGCCTAAAACGACGATACAGTTAATTCACTTTTTTTCCACCGTTGGCCTCGTAAGTCCTTTAAGGTGCTCATAGACCTAAAGATTATGGGCAGATTCGACAAAGGGACAAATTTTTTATCTCTAATCGAATCTGATTAGAGATAAATTTGTATCTTGTCAATTCTGCCCATACACTAAAGGCCGATTCCCGCCCGATTTCAGCATGAAACCTTTAGGTAATCGCCTGAACCTGCTGCTCCCGCACCGCCACTGCCCCCCCATGTATAAATGTGGCCCCCTGTGTGCATTTATACGTTACCTGTCATGTTGCAGCCTCCGTGGTGTCCGGTAACCCCCGGGCGGCTAACCGTACATGCTACTGGCGATTGGCGTCTGATGTCAGACGCCGCCGTCAGATGCTATGCGCCAGTAGCATGTACGGATGGCCACCCGGAGGTTACAGGACATCGCACGGAGGCTGCAACAGGACAGGTAATGTATAAATACACACGGTGGGCACATTTATACATTGCGGCGGGGGTTTCGTTGTCTTGTCGCTCACTCACCCGACCATCCAACCCGACCATCCAACTTTGGCCCGACATTTTGCAGCATGCGCGATAGACAAAGCAACGAATGTCTGTCCCGAAATTGGTCGGTCAGGCTTGCACTTGGCGGAAATGATCTTCATCCAATTTGATTATAATAATCAAATTGGATGGTCGATCGGCTGCCAAGTTGCCTGATGTATGGGTACCTTAAAGAGAACCTGAACTGAAAATAAAAAGTAAAAATAACCATACACAAGTCACACTTACCTCCTTTGTAGTCCGCCCCTCAAGCTCTTTCTCCTCTCTTGCCTATTTGTCCACTGTGATCAATGGAATTCTCCGTCCGCCATTTTAAAAATGGCCAATACCCCATAACAGCTTGATGGTCAGCCCACTGTTAAACCGTAATATCGCCTACGTGAACCAAAGCGATGCATGGACATTACCTTGCACATTCAGTTGTAACTGACAGCTGCTGATACATAACTGACAGCAACTGGTATATTTCAGTTCTGACAAAATATTGTCAGAACTGGAAGGGATCACTGTAAGAAGAAAATGGTGAGCTTCTGGGAGGAACTGACGGTGAGGTTAGCATGTAATATTCATTTGCAGCTATGTCATGTGTTTATTTTAAATAATTTTACTCGCTTCAGATTCCCTTTAAGAGTAGCAGAGAGAGCGATTAGGGGAATATTTCTGTAGGAGATCTGAGATGTACAAGGAGGAGGTTGGGTGGATGGACTTGTAGGCCAGGCTGAGTAGTTGGAAGCAGTTGATGAGAGTTGGGTGAAGTAGATGAGCCTGGCAGCCGCATTCATGACAAAATGATGAAATATTACAATAATACAATAACTAGATAATGTGTCCATGACTGCAATAATAGTCAATAATCTTAATTTTTTTATATTACCGTCACCCCTACATTGCAAGTTAAGGTATATCTAGACTCACTGCATATCGTCCAGCTTCGCCAGCAGTCGCTCTGCCAGCTGCTTCTCTTTGGATTGTAGGATGTAGCGGTCATTGGTCCGGTACGACTCCAGTTCCCTAAGCTCCGCCTCCCCCGGCGTCATACCCAGCACCCGTTTAGCCCTGCAGAGAAATGCAAGAGTGAGTTGGTAAGCAATAGTCTCATCGCCACCTTATCTGAGAGCATTCACACTAAAATCGAAAACTACATTGTTTGATATAATTTCAGGCGACAGTTTATACCAGTTAAGTGCTGAGCACTATGGGGAGGTGAGGGGGGTGAGCAAGGGGGCTCCTGGCAGCCGCTTGCAGCATGCTCTACAACAGCTCTTAAGTGTGATCAATTGAGCGCAAATAGTTTGCAATCTTAATGCTACCTACATGTAGCCTTGAATTGGGCCAATCAAATGTGCTTCTTGACTATTTGTACGGACTTAAAGGACTTCCGAGGCCAGACATGCAAAAATAGATCATTACCTGAGTGCTTTTTAAACCCATGGAGGAAGCCATCGGCACCCTCCGTTCATCTCTGCCGCAATTATTCACTTAGAACTGGTCCCAGGTCGGGTCCCAACCCCACAGCACGGGTCGTTTCATTACTCCCCTCTAAAGATAGCCGCCAAGCTGAGCCGCGGCTGCGCAGTACTCTCAGCCCTCCTCCAGCCGCGTACTCGCTCCCCGCGTCCTCCTGTGCGTCCATCGGGCGTGGCTGGAGGAGGGCTGAGAGCAGCCTCACTCGCATCAATGGGTACTGCGTAGCCGCAGCTCAGCTCGGCGGCCATCTTTGGAGGGGAATAATGAAACGACCCGTGCTGTGGGGTCGGGACCCGACCTGGGGCCAGTTCTAAGTGAATAATTGCGGCAGAGATGAACGGAGGGTGCCGATGGCTTCCTCCATGGGTTTAAAAAGCACTCAGGTAATGATCCGTATGTAGAAGCTTTCCAGAGGTGCCAATAGAATAAAAGTCACTTAAACGAGCTTAAAACCGATGGGGCAGTGGTGGACCTCTGCCATCCATGCAGACAAAGCAAACAAAGGAAGGACTGTGGCATCAACAGTCAAACAACAATTTTATTTATACTCCACGGTAAAATGATCCATTTTTGCATGTCTGGCCTCGGAAGTCCTTTAAGGGAAACCTTTAATGTTCCAACAAAAGAGAGTTTCACTTACCTGGGGCTCCTGCCAGCTCCCTGCAGCCGCCCTGTGCCCGTGACGTTACCAAATGATCCTCCAGTCCCCCGCCGCAGCTCAGTTTCGTTACCGCTGACTTGCAGGACGACGCCCACTGCGCCTACGCCCTGGCCGAGTGTGTCCTCGTTTGCGCTCCTGTTGCTGTGAGCGTCCTGCGCAGGTGCAGTATGAGAAAACCTTGTACTGCGCCTGTGCAGGACGTTCCCGACGAGTGGAACGTGAATAAGAATGCAGTGGATGGCAAACTTAGCCATGGCGGGGGACCGGAAGATCGTTTGGTAACGGGGCAGGCACAGGGCAGCTGCAGGGGGCTGGCAGAAGCCCAAGGTGAAAGAAACTTTTTTTTTTGGGGGGGGGGGGGGGGGGGCATTGCAGGTTTCTTTTTTATTCTGAGCTGCATACAATTTGCATGCAAGGTGATATTATTAAGATCTCACTTGCCATCTCTAGTCAAGGATCTGCCAATCTACTGCAGACTTTAAAATGCAATGAAGTCTGCCCAATATCCACAATTCATGTAATATGGTTCTGGACGTTACCTGAAGTCTTCCAGCTGTCTACATATCTCAGGAAACTGGTGACTCTGAATCTCCTGTAGATGTTTCTTCAGTTGATCATCCTGGATGAGGTCTATCTTTGTACGATCTGCAGCATATAAAGGTTGAGACAAAAGTCAAATAAACTTCACGGCTCGGATGAACCAATAACTTTCTACAACCGCAATAGGAGGATTCTATAAAAGCACAAGCAAAGATGCCTGTGTCAGGCCTGGCATCCAATCCAAATCCGGATCTCATCTTTAGAAATGTAATTATGTAAAATACATGCACACGTACTTATAGGAAGGGCATTTCTCCCAGAGTAAAATGCGCTATAAATGACTTTCTTCCTATATTGCGGTCACGTACAGTAGGCAGTAAAAATGTGGCACATCTGACAAGTTTTGGATTAGTCCATCTCCTTATGGGCGGGATTCTAAGTATTTCCTTTATTTTTGACAACAGCAACCCCATGAAAAGGATCTATACAAAGATGCCAGACACCCTTCCTACTAGTTCACACAGAGTTTTGCCAGTTGGACTGAGAAGCTGTCACTCAGAAAGTGCTTTTGAAGATAAAAAAAAAAATCTGAGAATCCCCCATGTTGAGGAGATGGACTAGTTCAAAATCTGTCAGATTGTTACTACCTTCTGTAAGTGACAGCAAAATAGGAAAAAAAAGACATTTATAGTGCATTTCACTCTGGAACAGCACCTGAAACTACAGATACTGGAAGCTTGTGCTAGCATTTCTCCTGCAGTGTTGCTATCAGTGTGTGAAGAGTAGAGTTGGGCGAACAGTTCGGCTGTGTTAGCCGAACTGCAGCCGAACTGTTCGGCTGCCCAAGCTGTCATTTAGTTGTGTCTCTTACTACTTCCGGGTCGCAATGACCCGGAGTAGTACGTCTGCGCTGGCCCGGCGGAGCGCGTCCTAAATCGCCCTCCCGTTGCCGGGCACTCTCTGCGCATGTGTGTGACGTCATTGCGACCCGGAAGTAGTGAGAGACACAACTAAATGACAGCTTGGGCAGCCGAACAGTTCGGCTGCAGTTCGGCTAACACAGCCGAACTGTTCGCCCAACTCTAGTGAAGAGTGGGAGAAGAGGGTTGCATTGACAATCCAACACAATGGGCAGCACATTGAACACATTTTATAAGTGGTCAGAAACTTGTAAATAACTCATGTAAGAATAAAGTTACGTTAAAACCCAAGCACATCATTGTTTTTCTTGAGAAATTCCCAAAAAGTTTGATGTGTCACATGACCCTCTTCCGATTGAAAAGACAAAAGTTGGATTAAAAATGGCCGCCATGGTCGCACACCCATCTTGAAAAGTTTCCCCCTCACATATACTAATGTGCCACAAACAGGAAGTTAATATCACCAACCATTCCCATTTTATTAAAGTGTATCCATATAAACTGTAACTGGATAGTGTAATGGTTAAGGGCTCTGCCTCTGACACAGGAGACTTTGGTTCGAATCTCGGCTCTGCCTGTTCAGTGAGCCAGCACCTATTCAGTAGGAGATCTTCGGCAAGTCTCCCTAACACTGCTCCTGCCTATAGAGCGCGTCCTAGTGGCTGCAGCTCTGGCGCTTTGAGTCCGCCAGTAGAAAAGCGCGATATAAATGTTTTTTGTTTGTGTTTGTTTGTAAATGGCCCACCCTATAGTTTTCCTGGGCCCTTGTAGTTTACTATAAAGGGGCTCAACTGTAGCTGATAAACATCCGAGGAAAGTTATACAGAATCTATTAAGAAACTAGCCAATAACTGTCTGTCCCTAGAAGTTCTGATGGCGTAGCTAACTTATTGGAGCAGATTATGCTCTCTATTTTAATGAGCTCTTCAGCACCCCATTGTGTTCATGTACAAATGTCACTGTCATCTATGACCGGTCTGCTTTATAAACGTAGAGTTTTGAGTTCAGTGTCAGAATGTTGAGCATGCCTAGTCTACTGCTACAGCTCATTGCTGTGACAACAGACACCTGTCAACAAAAGGGCAGCCAGGAATAGACAGGACAATCACAGTGGCAGGGACTCCAGCAGGAGAGTGTCTGTTATCAGCACTGAACTCAGAAAGCACATTATGCATTAGGCACTTAGGCAGCTATCCTTTACCTTTCCCGGTAAAGTTGGCCATACATCAAGCGATTTTGGCAGCCGACCAACCAAGAGAACGATCTCTCTCCGTTTGGAACGGATCGGAGAGAGATCGGTTGGCCCCCATAAACCGCAGGCTGATTTCCGATCCATTTCAGCATGAAATCTTTCAAGAAACAGCCTCTGTGACGTCGCCTCATCTCCCCCGGCAACGTCCCCCAAAATGCAGATGTACTCCACTGGTGCCCGTGCATTAATACTGTACCTGTGGGTGTCCTTCCTCAATAGCGCCTTACATGGTTACCGATTTATTGCATGTGGGGCGTGTGTTGTGATGTCACTCACGCCCCATGTGCAATATGCCAGCAACTACGTGGGGCGCAAATAAGGAAGAAGAGTGCTGACCCAGCAGTGACACTGACAGGTAAAGTATTCATGGACGGGCCCCGGGGGTGGGGGGGCCACAACCAGGGGTTTCCATCTCATTCATTGTTTGTGATTAATCGATCAATCGAGCATGTTGGCCCAAGATTTCCCTGCATGTCCAATCGATACATGCGACCAATTTTGCCACAAAATTTGTTGAATTGTTGATTGGGCTCTTGGCGGCCCCGATTTTCATCATATTCGATAATTATGAAATCTGATGGTCGATCGGCTGCCAGATCTACTGATGTATGGCCACTTTAAGACTTGATTGAAAAGCAGTATTAGAATGATGAGTAAGATTATGCATGCCTATTTGTAAAGGAATTTGAAGCACCTTGATGGCAGCTAACCCTAAATCCTTGTACAGACGCATGGTGCATGTTGCCCAGCAGAGGTCCGGGCTCAATCACTAGGGCGACACTGCCGTGCCAAGGCTGTACAGAGGCATTTGCAGGGGGAGGAGGGTAGATGGAGTGGTGAGTGACTGATGCCAAGTGGAGGTCAGGACGAGGTGTGAGAAATCGGTTCGCCAAGGTGATCGATGGCCGAGATGTCGGAAGGCATAAAGCGGCTGCTGCACACACTCTATATCCTCAGCAGAGGAGATCATTATTGTCCGTCCCAGTCGAGTTTGATCTAGCATGCAGGGGCGTAACAATAGACCCTGCAAGGGATGCAGCCCCAGGGGGGCCCAAAAGCCACAGGGGGCCCTGACCTGAGAGACTGACAACTAAGGGCAAGGAGAGAAAAAGCTTTCTGCTCTCTGCACAATTTTTCTAATGACTGCATCTGCTCAGCTATGGATAATGAATCATACAAAGTTTTGTAGACGAAGATTTGCAGACTGTCCCTATTAAGTGTGCAGAGGAAGGGGGCCCCATCCAAAGTTTTGCAGGGGGGCCCAGTGATTTCTAGTTACGCCCATGTATACAATGCTTTAGAAAATTCACATTTTTTTCCTCAGTGAATGTGACATGTGAAGGAAGCAGTACTGCTAGTGGCCATTAGAGGTCTCTGGAGCAATGGAGAAAAGTTTGCTGAAAGTTATGAAAGGGAGGGGACAGGAAAAGCATGTGCAGAGCTTATCAGTCTCACAGCATCTCTGCAGGAAGTGATTTGCCTTTGTGCAGCAACAAGAACAAGATACACAGTCTGTTCTCACCACAGGAATACAGGGACGTCTGCAGTTACACCAATAGCTGAAAGAGCCGACTGGCAGATGAAATGGTTACAAATACTACAAAAGATCAAAGTGGGAGAAACAGGCATGACATGAAGGAGGAAATATATGTGCAGCAAGACACTTCCTATTTCCCAACAGAAAATTACTGCTATATATGTTTACAGTTTTAAGCACACAGCAGCATAATCATCAGTGCCAACAAGACTGGTATGAATGGATAGGCTGCAATCTCAGTGATGTCACTGACCTGTAGTGACTGTATAGGCTGCAATCTCAGTGATGTCACTGGCCTGTAGTGACTGCATAGGCTGTGATCTCAGTTATGTCACTGCTCTCTAGTGAATGGATAGGCTGTGATCTCAGTGATGTCACTGGCCTCTAGTGAATGGATAGGCTGTGATCTCAGTGATGTCACTGGCCTCTAGTGAATGGATGGGCTGTGATCTCAGTGATGTCACTGGCCTCTGGTGAATGGATAGGCTGTGATCTCAGTAATGATACTGTTCTCTAGTGAATGGATTGGCTACATTCTCAGTGATGTCACTGGCCTCTAGTGAATGGATAGGCTGCATTCTCAGCAATGTCACTGGCCTCTAGTAAATGGATAGGCTGCATTCTCCGTAATGTCACTGGCCTCTAGTGAATGGATAGGCTGCATTCTCAGCAATGTCACTGGCCTCTAGTAAATAGATAGGCTGCATTCTCAGTGATGTCACTGGCCTCTAGTGAATGGATAGGCTGCATTCTCAGTGATGTCACTGGTCTCGGGGGAATGGATAGGCTACATTCTCAGTGATGTCACTGGTCTCTAGTGAATGGATAGGCTGCATTCTCAGTGATGTCACTGGCCTCTAGTGAATGGATAGGCTGCATTCTCAGCAATGTCACTAGCCTCTAGTAAATAGATAGGCTGCATTCTCAGTGATGTCACTGGCCTCTAGTGAATGGATAGGCTGCATTCTCAGCAATGTCACTGGCCTCTAGTAAATGGATAGGCTGCATTCTCAGTGATGTCACTGGCCTCTAGTGAATGGATAGGCTGCATTCTCAGCAATGTCACTGGCCTGTAGTAAATGGATAGGCTGCATTCTCAGTGATGTTACTGGTCTCTAGTGAATGGATAGGCTGCATTCTCAGTGATGTCACTGGTCTCTAGTGAATGGATAGGCTGCATTCTCAGTGAGGTCACTGGTCTCTAGTAAATAGATAGGCTGCATTCTCAGTGATGTCACTGGTCTCTAGTGAATGGATAGGCTGCATTCTCAGTGAGGTCACTGGCCTGTAGTAAACACATGGCTCCTGGCTGCATCCTCTGTGTTGTCACTGGCATGTAATGAAACAACAGGCAGCATTCTAGTCTCCGCTGAGTTGATAGGCAGCATTCCCCATGAGGTCACTGGCCTCTGGTGAATGGATAATCTGCACTGGCCATAATGTTCCTTGTGTCTAGTGATCAGACAGGCTCTGCTCTCTGTAATGATATGGGACTGTTGTGAAGGGACAGGCAGTGCTGTCAGTGAGGGGTGGGTAGCATTTTTTTCACAAGCCTTTAATTTACACCTTTAATAACGTGACAGGTGGAGCCCGATGAGTACAATAACAATAAACAGTGGCTAGCATTGATGTGTGTTCCCAGTGACAGATGAAAGCGTGGATCCATCAGGCTGCTGTGGATCCATCAGGCTGCTGTGAGTGGATCCATCAGGCTGCTGTGAGTAGCGGCCTATCTGTGGTAGATGCTGTACACAGTGAGGCGTGGCGTTATAGACAGCAGGATCGCAGGTAGGGTGTGTAGCAGAACAACAGAACTCACCTAGGTCAAAGGCGACGTTACTGGGGATCGGTACTCGCAAAATCTATAGGGAGAAAAAACAGAACATGTCTTTGTCATTCCATGAGAGGGGGGCAATTCCTGTTCTGCAGAGAGCTGCAGACAGCCAGGAATGTGGAGTCACTCAATAACAATGCACTAAGAGCTTTATCCTGGGGATGCTGTTTGTACAAGAACTCTCGTCACTTTCAGACCAGTCTAAGCAAAAATACACTGCAAGGGGATGGTCCGAGCCCAAACTGTTTAGAGCAGGGGCGTCAAACTCAATCATGTAAGGGGCCAAAATCTAAAACATAGTCTAAATCGCAGGCCAAATTGTTAATTAAACACTATCCACTATCTACTATCCAATATCCACTATCCTGAAAATCTAAAAATGTATAATACATGTAAACACACACAAATAAGAGGAATTACAGAGTTAACCACTTCAGCCTACAGGGTTGTTTATTTTTTTGCATCTGAGCAACTTTCACCTCCAATTCATTTGCCAACAACTTTATCACTACTTATCACAATGAATTGATCTATATCTTGTTTTTTCCGCCACCAATTAGGCTTTCTGTGGGTGATACATTTTGCTAAGAATTAATTTATTCTAAATCCATTTTAACAGGAATATTAACCTATTTTGGTTCCTGGACGTAGAAACTACCAGGGCTGTGGAGTCGGTCCAAAAATCCACCGACTCCGACTCTTCAGTTTAGGATTCCACCGACTCCGACTCCTCTAATTTGCATATTACAATTTTGTTGATTAAAAGTATGTAACATGAAATTCGTCTCTTAACTGCCAACGCTTAGGAATTTTACAAGACAACTGAAGTGAGAAGGATATGTAGACTACTATATTTATTCCCTTTAGACTAAAACTAGTCCTTGGTAAGAGTACTTGTAAAAGGTACAGACCGGAACAAAGAACATCTATCAGGCCCTAGGCAATGTAAGTGTGGGTACATGTAAGAATGATGTGCAGGTACTCTGCAGGGGAATGAGGAGATTGTAAACAGACAACACCTCTGTGTTCAATGTGCACAGCATTCTCAGTGGATTCCCTGCAGCTCTGTGGGGAGTGCATATGTAGAGTATAGTACTACTGTGTAACAAAGTAAACCTGAGACAGATGAAATTAAAGTTTTATACATACCTGGGGCTTCCTCCAGCCGCCTTCAGGATAATCAGTCCCTCGTTGTCCTCCTCCACCACCTGGATCTTCTGCTATGAGTCCAGGTACTTGAGCCAGTCGGGCGTAGTACACATGTACACACTTCGTCGCCAGGAGCATACTACACCTGTGCAGCACTATTGCGCAGGAGCAGAATGTTCTTGGCTATGGGAGCGGCATGCGGCCGGACAGCGCTGACTGGCTGAATTACCAGGACTCATAGCAGAAGATCCGGGTGGTGGAGGACAGCGAGGGACTGATTAGCCTGAAGGGGGCTGGAGGAAGCCCCAGGTATGTATAAAACTTTACTTTTCATCCCTCTCAGTTACCCTTTAATTTGTAGTCACCAAACCAAATTTTAACAACATATCAAATTATTTGATTTCATCAGCAAAGGGAGTGCATACATTTGCATAAATCAGCATCAATGCAGAATTATTTCCATCTCGTTGACCATCTCTATTAGTGACACAGCTACACATCAGGCTTTATTCTTACAGCATAGATGTTATTTAGTATATATAAGAGATTCCTGTATACACATCATATATACAGTCACAATCAGATATGTATATCTGACCTTAAAAATATGGGGACTGCTTTATTGAAGAAGCACAAGTAACTAATTTTGATTGGTTTATTTCATTTTTGAGGACTAAGCACAGCTATTACTGTATATATACTGTACATATACATTATTTTTAATGACGAAGATCTGAGAAATAGAACATTTTATCATATTTTCTATTTTAATTACAGTTACAAATTCATTAGGAGTCGGTGCATTTTTTCCCGACTCCGACTCCAGGCACCCAAAATTGCCCGACTCCACGACTCCGACTTCACAGCCCTGGAAACTACGTCCTGGCCGCGGTTCGTTAGCCAGGCAATCAGTGAATCGGGCTATGGTGCCCGATCACTGATTGCTCTCCTCCGCTGAAAAAGGCGACAGCTTCTCTCGGAAGCTGTGCTTTTTCTGGCTGTCACCTCCCCCATGCGTCGCTCTAAGCGTGTGTTATGCTTAGAGTGACGTCATGTAAACAAACTCATGGCCGCCATCTTGTGGCCAAAAAGTAATACTACAACTGAAAGTAAAAAAATAAATAAAAATTAACACACATTTACATTATAAATCTATTGTTTACCTCCCACCCTCCCAAAACTACCCAAATAAAATGTTTACTATAAAAAAAAAAAATTACAGTAAAAAAAAAAAAATTTACCTAAGGGTCTAAACTTTTTAAATATCAATGTAAAGATGAAATATTTCTATATTTTTTTATTTTAAAATTGTAAATAGTGATAGATGCAAAACGGAAAAAATGCACCTTTATTTCCAAATAAAATATTGTCGCCATACATTGTGATAGGGACATAATTTTAACGGTGTAATAACCGGGACATATGGGCAAATACAATACGTGAGTTTTAATTATGGAGGCATGTATTTTAAAACTATAATGGCTGAAAACTGAGAAATAATGAATTTTTCCATTTTTTTCTTATTCTTCCTGTTAAAATGCATTTACAGTAAAGTGGCTCTTAGCAAAATGTACCACCCAAAGAAAGCCTAATTGGTGGCGGAAAAAGCAAGATATAGATCAGTTCATTGTGATAAGTAGTGATAAAGTTATAGGCTAATGAATGGGAGGTGAACATTTCTCACGTGAAAACGACGGAACGTGAATGGGTTAAGAAATAGGGAAAAAAAATCATTTGCTTAGACTGGTCACAGATCTGACAGGGGCGGTTATGCAGTTTTTTGATTTATGGTGGGTAGTGAGGTGGTGGATGCAGGGGGGTAGTGAGGTGGCGGATGCAGGAGGGGGGTAGTGAGGTGGCGGATGCAGGGGGGTAGTGAGGTGGCGGATGCAGGGGGGGGGGGGGGGGGTAGTGAGGTGATGGATGCAGGGGGGGGGGTGGTGAGGGGGCGGATGCAGGGGGGGGGGGGGGTAGTGAGGTGGCGGATGCAGGGGGGTAGTGAGGTGGCGGATGCAGGGGGGTAGTGAGGTGGCGGATGCAGGGGGGGGGGGGTAGTGAGGTGATGGATGCAGGGGGGTAGTGAGGTGATGGATGCAGGGGGGTAGTGAGGTGATGGATGCAGGGGGGTAGTGAGGTGGCGGATGCAGGGGGGTAGTGAGGTGACGGATGCAGGGGGGTAGTGAGGTGGCGAATGCAGGGGGGCAGTGAGGTGGCGGATGCAGGGGGGCAGTGAGGTGGCGGATGCAGGGGGGCAGTGAGGTGGCGGATGCAGGGGGGTAGTGAGGTGGCGGATGCAGGTGGGCAGTGAGGTGGCGGATGCAGCATCACAAGGCCGAAATCAATCGGGAATAGGCCTGTGATATATGGGAAGGCAACAGATCTCTCCCTGATCAGATTTTGAACCCAAAGAACAATTAGAGTTCCGTCTTCTGATGTATGGACATCTTTAGAATTAGAGGCATAGGTAATTGTGAGCATTAAGAGATCCTCAGATACAGTGGTGAAGATGATGCATCAGCAGCAGGTGAAAGCCACCAAATAAATAGCAGGGTCCCGGTCTCAATCAGCGGCTATGCTTACACATACCACCAGCTATGGTAGTTTGAAATGTATGAGCACAAAGTAAATTTTGGAATGTTTCCTGGTGCTATTTCTTGTATAAGGTAGACGCATGTCAAAATTGCACTACAATGGTCCTTTAAATTCTGAGGGCGTTTTTGGAAGCAGAGGTGCGAAACTCAATACAAAATTCAAGAGAGATGGAACAGCACCTCGGCAATGCTCTGGGAGCGTGCGGGAACCAACCCCTTGTACCAACAGGGTGAAGACCTGTCTTGTTTGAATGTGGTGCAAACTGTCAATACAATACATTTTAAACTACATTTTGCAGCTTGATACTTACTGCACCCTTCATGAGAAACGTGTTGAAGAAATCCACAAAGAACTTCTTTGCCTCTTTGGCTGCGAGGGTCCTTAAGATCTCCACATGGAGGAAGCAGAGCTACAAATGGGAGAAAGGACATATTGAGAGAAAGGAAAATAAAGCTGAACACCAACAGCTGATACCAGAAGACCTTGAGAGGTCCACCTGCTGCATTTCAGGTCACAAGACTGCTATCATCAACCACACACAGATACCTCCACACAGGCCTACAACTGTGGTTGTTTTCAGATGACGTGGCCTCTAGCGTGCCTCGATGACCACACACTTTCCTACAGGTTCTATCATTTACCAAAGATCGGTCCCTTGATCCTCTCAGGTGACTTATGTGGTGAGGAGTGATGATAGCGCGTAGAGATGGGAAATCTATGACCTGGCAGGGATAGCAGGCTTCAAACAGGGCATAGATTTCAATCAGTTGCGTTCAGAAGAAGTCAATATGCTCACTAAACAAAGACAGTAGCTTTTGTTGGTGTATTCTTGAAGGCAGTTTTTTAAGCATTATCTAATCAGTAATGAGCTAAGGCAGTAGACAGAGAAGGCAACCTTTTCCTTCCAAAACTGTTCCCACTATACTAATAATGCAAACCAGGCAGATGCAAAAGAGGAAACAGATCTTCCTCACTGGATTCAAGTTCAGATTGTACTAAATACACAGTTGTGACAGGCTCTCTTTGAAGTCACGTACACATTCATTTTCAAAACAAGCTATCATTCTGGGTGACAGTTTAGGAATAATTGCTGTACAGAGATGCTGCTGAGCCATCTTTTAAGCAGACTGTTCTGCTCTTAGGAAAAAGGGGAGGACAAGTGGGAGGCACCCTTCAACGGGAAAAACAGCTCAGGGACAGCAGCATTTGTCATTAGGGATGCAAATTTTGTAGGCAAATGTATACAGCTTCAAAGTTGACCAGTCAAATTCCACTTTGGTAGGATTCAGTTGATCTATTTTTCCTCTTTTATATATAAAATGTTGCATAAAAAGATGTACATAATCCTACATTAACTTGGAATTAATTGCATGGCATTGATCACTAATGATGTTGACAAAATTTTAGAAGATGTTGTTAAAGAGAATCCATAAACAAAAATTGCACTTCATCCCAATCAGTAGCTGTTACCCCCTTTCCCATGACAAATCTATTCCTTTTCATTACCGGATCATCAGGGGCTCTGTATGGCTGATTTGGTGGTGAAACCCCTCCCACAGCGTGATGTCAGTGCCTCTCAGCTCTGAGGTCCTGACATCACACTGTGGGAGCCTTGTTGCATTGTGGGAAATAACAGCTGTTTCCAACTGCCAAAAAAAAGCAAGCAGCATCTCCTTCCAGTGACATCACCTGCCAGCAGTAAAAATGTCACCATGTGATAAATGTCAGAATGTAAATCAGGGAGAGAAAAGATTTTACTATTAGCAAACACTGACTAAATAATTTATACATAATTATTGTAAGAATTAAGCACTTTAATTACATTATTTTCACTGAAGTTCCTCTTTAACCACATAAGGACCGGGCTTTTTTGCGCAGATCTGTGCTGCGTGGGCTCTCCAGCCCACAGCACAGATCAGCAAGCAGCCAGGGTGACCAGACTCCCCCCCCCACCTTTTCTCCCCACTAGGGGTATGTCCTGCTGTTGGGGGTCTGATCGCCGCTGGCTATTTTCGTTCGATCCGCCGGCCTGCGCCGCCTCTGATAGGCTTCAGCCTATCAGATGCCGGCGATCCCAGGCCAATCAGAGGCCAGGGGTTGCCGATCTCCTTGTAAATAGCGGGGATTTCTTCGTCGCGTGTTTACATTTAGCCTGCGAGCCGCGATCGGAGGCTCACAGGCTGTTCACGGAGACATCCTCCGTGAACTGACATGGAACGGCCGCTCCATGAAAACACCACTGCGACCTGCGTCCACCTATCGGTTGACGTTGGTCGTTAAGTGGTTAAGGTCCATACCTATGGTAAGACTTCCTTGTTCGTTTCCACCGATAATCATGTGTTCTGCGCAATATCGCGCATCCATCGTTAAACGTCGGTAAAAGACTGGTGACAAACCAGGGCAATTGTTTTGAAGACCCTTATGACGGATCACATCACAAAAAATTTTAAAAAATTTTGCTGGACCCTCCTGCGCCAACTTATAAGACATGCAGAGATGGGAGCTGCAAGGAGTAACACTGTATGGTGCAGCTGAAGAGAGGAGAGAAGAGGACTTGTCGCTGGCTCCGCTGACAACAGGTAATGTATGATGCTTCCACTGCCACGGTCTGCATCTCATGACAGCCGGGACCCCCTTAGCCCCCCCAGCAATGGCAGGGGTTGCAGGGGCTTTCTATGTGCCTTTGTATGTGTTTTAACATAAGAAAATGAGAAAGGCTGGTATGCAGGGAGTGGTGTACAGACACATTTGGAGGCCTGTAAATGTGTACCTTATATGCCCTGGCAGCGACCCCCCCCCCCCCCCCTTAGCATACACCCCAAATCTGCCTACTAGAAAGACAATGGCAAACACACCTTAAGTAATAAGCTGACCATCCGCAAGCAGGGAGAGAGGAAGAGAGATACACATGAGCACACAATTTATTCGGCAAGAGACATAAGACATAGTAAGAACCATCAAGCTGCTCATATTTTTTAATGCAAATTAATGACTGAGCCAATAAAATGCAGGGCTGGTGATTCCAAATTGAAAAAAAGTTCCTTAAAGAGACTCTAACAAAAATGTCATACTTTTTTCTACCTTCCTACAAGTTCGTAAACCTATTCTAATATGCTCTGGCTTACTGCAGCTCTTTCTACTATCACCGTCTCTGTAATAAATCAATGTATCTTTCCCCTGTCGGACTTGTCGCCCTGTGTCTGGAAGGCTGCCAACTCTTCCGTGCTGATCTGTTATGCACACCCCTCTCCAGGCCCTTCTATGCACACTCCAGTGTATGTGTTATTTACATAAGCCAGCAGCGTCTCTGCTCTCTTATCAGTGAGAGAAGAGAGCTGGATAAAAATTCTCCTCTGTTAAGGTGGCCATACACTGGTCGATGTGCCATTAGATCGACCAGCTGACAGATCCCTATCTGATCGAATCTGATCAGATAGGGATCGTATGGCTGCCTTTACTGCAAACAGATTGTGAATCGATTTCAGCCTGAAACCGATCACAATCTGTTCAGCTGCTCCTGCCGCCTGTCCCCCCCCCCCGTATACATTACCTGAGGCTGGCTCCCGGGCGTCTTCTCTGCACTGCACCGCACTGCTGTTCTTGCTCCATCCCGGCGCTTCCTGTGTTACTCCGTGACCAGGAAGTTCAAATAGAGCGCCCTCTATTTCAACTTCCTGGTCACCGGAGTGACACAGGAAGTATAAGCGTACACTGGGAGATGCGGAAATGCGGTGCAGCGAGGAGAAGAGGACCCCGGAGCCAGCTTCAGGTAATGTATACATGCTCGGATCGGGCCCGAATCGTACGCCGCAAGCGACGCGCTCCTACCGCCGGGCGATCGAGGGTAATTTCCCGCACGGCGCGATCGACGGTCCGATCCGATTTCGGGAGGGAATCGGATCGGCGGGTGCGTTTAGCGCAAGCGATTGGCAGCAGATCCGATCCCAGGATCGGATCTGCTGTCGAAACGGCCGTGAATCGAGCCAGTGTATGGCCTGCTTTAGGCTGTGAAAGGAGCTGGCTGACACATACTGAGGAATTACAGACAGGGCAGAGCTGTCTGCAGGAAGAAACAATCAGCCTCACAGCCTGTCACTAGAATTCAGTGGATGACAGCTGCAGGGGGACAGAAGGTAAACACACAAATGATCTCTTGAGATTCAAAAGGAAGGCTGTATACAGCCTGCTTGTGTATGGATGTATTTTCTATGTGTGGACATGCTGTACATCAACCTACTTCCTGTTGGTGCCATTTTGTTTGTTTATAAACAAACTTTTTAAAACTGTTTTTGACTACTTTTAATGCGGCGGGGAGCGGCGAAATTGTGACAGAGGGTAATAGGAGATGTCCCCTAACGCACTGGTATGTTTACTTTTGTGCGATTTTAACAATACAGATTCTCTTTAAAATGAACATAAAATCTGCATCAATCCAAAATTATTGGCATCTCATTGACCATCCCTAATGTTTAATATTCACCCCACCCCTGTCCTTCCAAGCACAATAAATGAAACCCGATAATATAAATATATAGGTCCCAGCCGGAACACAAAGCCTGGCCACGTCAAGATCTGGCAGGCCGATATGCAAAGACATTGTGTTCCACAGACGTTTTTCGTCCTTAGGCCGCGGAGTGACAGGACTTGAGCAGCCGGCCAAGTCCCGAAGACAGACAAATAGCACAAGATTCAGTGGTGGCATCTGTATTCCTCGGTTCCCATCCCTCTGTGTCCTCCTCTCACCACTGTCTGCAGGGAGGAAATATACGGGGCAGCCCTAGGGCCGGATTTCTGGAAAGGCCACAAAGGACCGGGCCTTGAGCGTCTACGGCCCAATGGGACACGAGGTTATAAAAAAAAAAAAAAAGAAAAAAAAAAAAAAAAAAGAAAAAAAAAAAAAAAAAGAGGTTGATGAAGGTTGATGCATACGAAGGAGGCGGCCGCAATGTTGGAGCAACACATGAAAAAGGGAAGCTAATGTCCAAGGGAGCTGTTCAATAAAGAGATGTGCTGCAGTATACAGATGTCACACATGGAAGAGGGAGCTGCACCTGGTATAGGAGGGATGATGCTGCACGGAAGGGGAGTCACAACACACCTGGCCTAAGGATGAAAAAAGTTTAAATCCGGCCTTGGGCAACCCATCTCAGCATGCCTGTACTCTCTCCCTCCCTGCTGTGTCTGAGTGCGTGTGTGTGTCTGTGTGTCTGTGTCTGTGTGTCTGTGTATGTGTCTGTGTGTGTGGGGGGGGGGGGGGGGGTACAGCCGGTGTGTAAAGTATTGCTTGCTTTAGAACAAAGGCTGCAATAAAATCTGGAGAGCACACACAGCAGGGAGGAATACTTCCTCCCTCGTAACAGATGAGAGAGGACACAAGGCAAGGGGAGGGGCTAGAGCCAGGGAATGTTGATAGCGCCACTGAAGCTTTTTGCTCCACCTCCACTGCACTTAAAGGGGCACTATGGCGAAGAATTGTAAAATTTAAAATATGTACAAACATAAACAAATAAGAAGTACGTTTTATTTCCAGGGTAAAATGAGCCATAAATTACTTTTCTCCTATGTTGCTGTCACTTTCAGTAAGTAGTAGAAATCTGACAGAAGTGACAGGTTTTGGACTAGTCCATCTCTTCACGCAGGGATTCATGGATTTATTTATTTTCAAAAGCACTTTGTGAATGGCAGTTGCTCTGTCCCAACTGCCAGAAAACTGTGTAGGGAGCAGAGAAGCTGGTCAGCATCATTGTTTAAATCCTTTTAAGGAAATATCTTTATAAAGAATAAAAGTCTTGCTGAGAATCCCCGCGTGAAGAGATGGACTAGTCCAAAACTGCTTCTGTAAGATTTCTACTACCTACTGTAAGTGACAGCAGCATAGGAGAAAAGTAATTTATGGCTCATTTTACTCTAGAAAAAACATACTTCTTATTTGTCTATGTTTGCACATATTTTAAATTTTTCGCCATAGTGCCCCTTTAACAAACGCCTTTCTTCAGGACTCGTATGACCGACTCTTGTCAGGTTGCATTCTGGAGGGATAAACATATATATATATATATATATATATATATATATATATATATATATATATATATATATATATATATATATATATACACACACACATACATACTTCAGACTTCTGCATTGACTGGTTGTGTAAATGTTGGCCTGGAATCACCTTGGCCAACTCATCCCTTTAATTACTGACACAAATTACAAAGGGCTTGTTTGCGGCTGGTTAGATGCAGCGCAAGCAGTGATTATATGTAATTAACCACAGAATCTGCAAAACTTAGACATGTTTGTAATTAAAGGGATGTGTTGGCAGCCCGGGCCTGTACATTACAAGCAGGCATTGCTTATAAATACAGCTGCTCCAGCCGTGACAGTGCGGGGACAGCCACCAAAACTGCAGGTCCCCTGCAGCTAAATCATTACTGTCTCACCAGAGGGCTGGGGTCAAACTGCAGCACAACATGGTGCAGGAACACCATAATATAAGCAGGGTGGTCCTTCACCAGCTCGATGCTCTGGAAATAACTGCTCTGGTCATCCACATTCTGCTGAGACAAGGAGAGGAAAGGGTTAGGATCACTAAACCTACTAAAGCAACTAGAAAAAAAAATAGGAGACACAAAGTG
Organism: Hyperolius riggenbachi; assembly: GCF_040937935.1. Lineage (NCBI taxonomy): Eukaryota > Metazoa > Chordata > Amphibia > Anura > Hyperoliidae > Hyperolius > Hyperolius riggenbachi. The sequence goes on along the minus strand of NC_090651.1, from coordinate 330,755,454 downwards.
AAACTGAGAAGAAAGCCATCTAAGGTTCTACACTTATCTGGGCCTTCCTTAAGCCCCCTTGAGGCTGCTCAGTCCCTTGCTGTCTACCCGGATGGCTCCTGTCCTGCCCAGGCACGAAGGCCTGACAGAGTCGCGCTTTATCACGCATGTGCAGTCGGCACGCTCCCCCGTTGCACTCCCATCGCTGGGAGCGTTCTGCACCTGCACAGTAGTACTGCACAAGCACAGAATGCTTCCGACCGGCGGGAGTGCACCAGTGGAGCATGCCTGCCCGTGCCGTGCATGTGCTTTTGGGACGTATCGTGGGGGACCGGAGCCACCAGGGGAAACGGCGGGGGACTGAGCGGCCTCGAGGGGGCTTAAGGAAGCCCCAGGTAAGTATAGAACCTGAGAAGTCTTTCATCTCAGGTACACTTTAAAGAGATGAAGGTCGGGGGACAAAATTACATACTTGCCTAGGAAGAGAAAAACCTTCATATCCTAACCTCACTGTCCTCCAGTCCCCTGTTGCCGCTCAGTGACTCCCCCCACTCCCCCTCCAAAGATTACCAATAAGGGCTTGTTGGTAATCTGATCGGGGCCACGCCCTTCTTCCAGCACAAGCGCAACTGTACTGCGTCTGTGCAAGAATGGCCTCACCTGCACAATAAGCTACTGCGCCAGAAGACGAGCACCATCCTAATCGGCTGGAGGGTCTGTGAGTGGCAATGGGGAACAAGAGGACACCGTAGGAAGACTCTTTGGGATCCAGAGGCCTCCCTCTCCTTAGGTAAGTATCTGTTTCTAAACCCCAGCTTCACCTCATGTTCTCTTAAAGTGGACCTGAACTCTTGCACAAGACACAAGGAAAACATAACAGAAATGCACCCTGTATGTATTTAGACAGTTTAGCCTGTGTAATTCCCCCTCATTTGTGTCTAATCGCTAGTTGTAATTTGATCTCTCCTGTGTCACATGTCTGCCTATGGCAAATAAGCAGATAAGCCCTTTTCAGGCTGTAAACAATATGTCAAGCTGCCATGAATCAGGAAGCAGAAGCGGTGCCGATTTATTGTATTATTTGTATCAGCTGTAACAAAAAATATTTGTTTGTTTAAAGGTTATTATGCTGTTGTGTATCTTTTAGAGCAAAGAGGAGTTCTGAGTTCAGGTCCACTTTAATAACAACAACAACAAAAAACATAAAACAGATAAATATTAAAAAAATCCAACACTGTTTTCAGTATCAAGTTTTGAGTTGTCATTGTAAGTGATCACAGCATGTCTATGGTTATTTTCAACATAGCCTGTTTCATTTAGAATATGGGGTTAAAGAGAACCCGAGGTGGGTTTGAAGAATATTATCTGCATACAGAGGCTGGATCTGCCTATACAGCCCAGCCTCTGTTGCTATCCCAAACCCCCCTAAGCTCCCCCTGCACTCTGCAATCCCTCCATAAATCACAGCCACGCTGCTGACAAACAGCTTGTCAGAGCTGGCTGTGTTTATCTCTATAGTGTCAGTCTGCTGCTCTCCCCGCCTCCTGCAGAACTCCAGTGCCCGCCTGCATCCCTTCCCTCCCTGCTGATTGGAGGAAAGGGACGGGGGCAAGGACCGGAGCTCTGCAGAAGGCGGGGGAGCAGCTGAGACTGACACTACAGATGTAAACACAGCCGCACAGCACGGCTGTGATTTATGAGGGATTGCAGCATGCAGGGGGACCTTAGTGGGGTTTGGGATAGCAACAGAGGCTGGGCTGTATAGGCAGATCCAGCCTCTGTATGCAGATAACATTCTTTAAACACACCTCGGGTTCTCTTTAAAGAAATCAGAATCGAGTTCATCTCCTCAGATGAGGACAAGGAAGGTAAAATGGAGGCGCTAAAGGAGGTGTGGTCAATAAAACTGCAAAACAATTTAACCATTTGCACAACGCTGTAATCTAAAAATGACACCGTGTGTAGGCTTATCGCACCTCCCGTTATCTTCCTGGTCGGCGACCTTTGCCATGGAAATACCGTAGTGCACATGCGCAGTCTCTCTTGGGGAGTCCAAGGGGACACCATGCGCAGCACAGTATTTCCGGGGCAAAGGTCGCCGATCACTCCGACCACGGATAACAGGAGGCAATGGGGGCGAATGGAGGCAGACGTCAGGCCACGGGAGGTAAAGTAAGCCTATGCGCACCTCCCCGGCCACACATGGCGTTATTTTTAGATTTTAATAAGGGCTAAGGTATTCTTTAAAGAGCCTCTGTAAAGTAAAAAAAAAAAAAAAAAAATCCCCTGGGGGGGTACTCACCTCAGGAGGGGGAAGTCTCAGGGTCCCAATGAGGCTTCCCCCTCCCCTGTAGCTGCAGGCAATCCAGCGCTGGCTCCTCCGAAGTGTCCTGCAATCCTGGCTCGACAAGCCTGACCAGGCTAATATATTTACATTCCCTGGCTTCAGCAGGTAGCGCTGTTGCAGCTCTCAGCTCGGAGATAGGCGGAAATAGCCGATGTCTGTCGGGTCCACTCTACTGCGCAGGTGCAGGAGACTTGTGCATGCGCAGTAGAGCGGACCAACAGGGATCTCCGAGCAGAAAGCCAATACTGCGCCTGCGCTGGAGTCGGGAAGGTAAATATTTACAACCTCGCTGTTCAGAGAGGCAAAGCGAGACCGCCATGGGACACAGGAGAAGGGGGGAAGCCTCGATAGGATCCGGAGGCTTCCCGCACCCGCGGTGAGTACCCCCAGGGGAACTTTTTTTAGTTACAGGTTTTCTTTAATAAAGTAATATGTTGCAGTACAGTGCACAGCAGGACAATCCTGGCAATACTCACTGGCTCAATGTCATTCTCAAAGTCCTCGTCCTCAGCGCCAATGATGGAGGGGGCTCCCATGGATTGGAAACCCTGTGTACAGAAAATCAGGTAAATCATGAAAAAAACGACTCAATCACTGATGAACTTAATCCTTCAAAGAGGACCTGCAATATAGGTGGTGAGCAACATGCAAATAATGCCAGCTTAGATGCATAGCTGAGCAGCTTGGCAAAGAGCCAATCAAATTAACTCCCAGTCAATTCTGATAGGCCCAGTTCGGAGCTGAATACAATTAGCATGCGGTATACAAGCAAGACCGAATTATTTGCACATCATCAGTTGACTCTAATCTGTAGCCTCAGTCAATGCCCATCTGACATCATGGCGGCATCTGTACGGCCTAATGCTGGGTACACACCATACGTTTTTCCGCTCGATTTTCCGCTTGATTCTGCATTCGATTCTGAGCTAGATTCTCTTATCTTCCGCTCGTTTTTCTTATCTTTTCCCATTCACTTCTATAAGAAAATGAGCACATAATCGATCGGAAGGAATACCGGACATGTCGGGAATTCTCTATCGAATCCATCTATCGAGCGGAAAAATGTATCGTGTGTACCCAGCATTAAAGCGTACCTGAAGAAGGATTTAAAATAGAAACTAAACAAGACAAATAACATCTATATATTATAAGCACCAGCGCTGCAGCAACTAGGGTGCAGGCAGTAGCAATGTTAGGGCCTATTCACACTAGAAGCGCTTTTCTGAGCGTTTTGCGATAGATTAGCGTTTTCTAAAATCATTCCCTTTCACTTTCATTAAAATCGCTGTAAAAATCTCTGAAAAATCGCAGCGATTTTCACGTATGCAATTTCAAAATCGCTGCGATTTTTCCACGATTTTAATGAATGTGAATGGGAGCAATTTTAAAAAGTGCCAATCAATCGCAAAACAATCAGAAAAGCGCTTCTAGTGTGAATAGAAGTCTTACCCAAGAACTTGTTTACTAAATAGGTGCTGGCTTACTGAACAGGAAGAGCCAAGATTCAAATCCAGGTCTCCCGTGTCAGAGGCAGAGCCCTTAACCATTACACTATCCAGCCACATATATATATACTTGCTTCAGTATTAAAAAACCTCAAGATAGTCCAGAGGCTTGCCCAATGCTTCTCCAGCCTACCAATCTAGCATAGGATCCCTCTGAGCATATTCAACAAGTGCTTGACAAATATACTCTTATGGCCATTCTCCCACTTGTGTACTGTAAGTAAAATCATACTGCTCATGTGCAAGTATGGTCTGCACATGCCCAGTACAATGCAGCCACGCTTTTTCCTCCATGCACAGTGACTTTGTCTTACTGGGCATGTGCAGACCTTCCTTGCGCATGAGCAGTATAATTACGCTCAAACACAAACAAAAGCACGCCACGAAGAAAAAGATTCCGGCCAGCTGCAGTGTGCTCAATGAGAATCTACAGTAGATGCTCCAGAAACTTCCCACTACTTGTGGCTGCAGCTAGGGGGCGCTGTTCCCAGATAAAATCCGACACAGCGTCAGCCCCTTTAGCTCAAAGCAACGGAATGCCTCCTACACTTTCATTGCCGTAAGCCCCATCCTCCACCACTGCGCCATGTAATTTCAACATTTGAAAAATAAACATGTATTTTTTAGCTTGAATGGGTGGTTTAATTAATTAAAGCACAGAAGATTGTTTGAAAAACATTTATACACAAATATAGAGTGTTTCTAAGAAATAAATATGTGGGACAATTGATACTTGAGATGACAATATCCAGACATTGTCCACAATAGGGGGTACTCAGCACATATCCTTTATTGAGGGGTACATGCAGTAGCAATGTTGGGTACGCTGTCACTTGGGGTGAGGCTGAATGGTGGACAGCATGTCACAGAGGGGAAGTGGGCTGAGCCAAGTGACAGAACAGAATCAGCCACAACTGTGGCAGTGGAAGGTGGGCTTATGGCCTTGTTTGCTTTTTAGTCAACTATGAACAGGTTTTGGGGAGGAGTTCTGTGAGACAAAATCAGGTTCACGTACTACATGACGTATACATGAGATGGTAAAGCAAAATCTGTTCCCTTAGACACACATCTCTTAGAACAGCCATTAATCTGTGCTCATTCCCCTGTAAGGCCAAATGTTGCAACACTGTAGTAAGTACAGTATGCAGAGAATTCTGAGTAATCTTACTCACCCCGTAATGACCATCGTCTTGATCCATCTCGACAGTCTAAATGTGCAGGGGAGCTAGATGGGGATCTGAAAGACACAATTACAAATATTATAGCTTCCAGACCAAAAATGAAAAATAAAAAGAATAAGTAAGAATTAATGCATTGCATGGAAAGGTGCAATACAGCTAGCATGTGTTATTCTACTGACAAGTAAAGAGCAAGTCCAACCTGCCAAAAATTACATCAATTTGTATCAGCACAAAACTATTCGCATCTTATTAACCATTTTTAATTGCTACATTGTAATATTGTGAATTTGTGTTTTATAACACTGATAAAAGATATGGAATGCTGGATCTTATAACAACAAGTGCACGGTTTCCCTCCTTACATCCCCCACCAGAAGCCAATCCGTTCGCCACCACGCCATCCCTTCCTGTACACAGCAAAAGAACGTCTGTACAGCGCTCAGCCCTAAACTGTTGCTGGACAGATCAATTCCTCGATCTCCGTGTGAGTGTGTGTTCGCATCTTAAGAAGGTCTGTAGAACGCCCCTGTCACTAGGGATGGGCCGCAAGATCTGATTTGCAGGTCACGATCATGCATTAAACCAGGCAGTCACCACAGCAAATTAGAACCTAGCAAATCTATCAGGGGATCAAACTGATCACATGCTTCTCCGCAAGTTCTCCTAGCTAGGGCCCTCCCTGATGACAGGGGCGTAACTAGAGGGGAGCAGCACTAGCGATTGCCCTAACAACTAAGCCCCCATCCTCAGATACAAGGGACTATACTTTAGATCAGGTGTTTTTGTGGCTACACTTGTTATGGTTGTAAAAATCAAGATAACCACACTTGTTCTATGCCCCTTGTAAGAGATGGGCCCTGAGGTACTGCCAATAAAGCTTTTCTGAATTTGGATTCTGTGAAGGGCACCAATGGGAGGCCAGGGAAGTGGTGTGAACATTGTAAGGGGGGGCATCAAAGTTTTGCTGGGGGGCACCATGAATTGTAGCCACTGCCTAGTGAGCAGCACTTCTGGAAATGATGGACTGATTGAGGACATCGACTATGTGACCAGGACTGCCAGTGAAGAGTTATCTGTACAGCAAGGTAAGAAAATAGCACAGAGGTGTTCTAGGCGCCCTGCCTTGTACAAGTGCCGGAAGACAGACGGGCAGGGAGGGGGGCTCAGAGGTGCTGAGTGAGGAGAATAATGGCCTGAGCAGGAGACGAGAGGAATCTCAGGTATGCAGGAGACAGAACTTCCTTCCAGCCCCCTCCCTGCCATGTCTGCACACCTCCCCTGGCGACCCTGCTCCCAGCACAAGTGGCACCGACAGAGGGCAATGCCAGGGACAGCCACCCTCCTCCACATCCCTCACAGAATCCCAGCTGCTGTATTCTGCAGGGAGGAATATCAGGAATGTGCTGTATAATCCCTATCAGCAGTACATCCTGCCCAGCATCGTCATATCATGCCAGAGGCCCCTCACACGCTGGCATTGTCTGAGGCGCAGCACACAGCGGGCCACCAGTCACGCCCAATCCAGTACGGCCTGGTTTACCATGCTATGTGGGGGGACACAGAGTGAACAATGTGAAATACAGCATTACTCATAACCAACCACACTTATTAACCACTTGAGGACCGCAGTGTTAAACCCCCCTAAAGGCCAGGTCATTTTTTGCTTAATGGGCCACCGCAGCTTTAAGGCCAAGCTGCACCTCAGCACACAAGTGATTCCCCCCCCCCCCCCCCCCCTCATTTTTTTTATAAATATTTGTTATTTATTTTTAAATAAATTCTACAATTTTTTTTATCTTTTTATTTTTTTTCTTAAATACCTCCTTTCCCCCAGCCAGCCAATCACGACGATCGGCTGTCATAGGCTTCAGCCTATGACAGCCGATCGCTCTCCTGTGTCCCAGGGGGACAGTCATGTCACCTGGCTGTCCCCAGCAGATCACAGCGCTATACTATGTTAAGAACAGTCTCCTAGCGAGCTCCGGCATCCAAGCAGGAATGCGCGTGCATAATCTCCTGCAAAACTGGCCCACAGGACCTTACACCAATCGGCGTTAGGCGGTCCTGGGGCTGCCGCCGCGGCCACGCCCATCGGCGTGACGCGGCGGGCTAGTGGTTAAGGGTCTGAGCTCACTAACGCAGTCGTATCCGCTTCTGTCCACTTTTCAGCATCTGTAACATTGATGTGTAACTGAAAAGCGGACACAACTGTGTTAGTGGGCTCAGGCCCTAAAGAATGTGATTTAAATGTTTGTATCTCTCCATGGCAACCAACAAGAGTTAACCCTGCGCTGGAGGTGACAGCTGGAGGCCAAATCTCACTAGCTTGTAACTAGAATTACAATCACTGGTTACAAAAAAAAAGCATAGGATGTCTCCCACAATGCATCACTGCTGAAATATGTAAATCACCTATTGTTGTCCCTGTACAATACACACCTCCAGGTCCGCTGGAATGCTATGATGTGTCAGCTTGTTCATTGTACAGAGCCACAATAATCCAACATGCATACAGACTGTTTCAGACTGGTTGATCCTCATCAGTGTATGGCATAGGGTAAGACTTGAAACACCCAGAGTTAGGGCCGGTTCACACTTGCGGTTTTGCAAAAACCGCACCGGATGTCCGGACCGCACCGGAGCCGGATCGGACCTGAACCGTACGGTTCCTGTCCGGATCCGGTCCGGTTGCATACGGTTTCCGTGCGGTATGAACACGGTTGCGGTCCGGATCCGGATAGTAACAACCTGTATAAAAACAAAAAAAAATGTTGGGGTCTGGGAGGTCAGCAGAAGGGGGACCTGTGGAATCAGGCCCTCTGCTGTTTAGCACTCACCTCCACCTCCGACATGCTGCCAACATCTCCGGATCCGGATCCAGCTGTGCTGCTCCACTCCAAAATGCTTGCCCATGTGTCCCCAGCCAATATCGCCGCAAAAATCCGCATAGGAAGTGGGGTAGAACATCCGGATTTTTTGCCAGTGTGTTGTGCGCTCTCCGGTTCTCATTGGTTTCCATTGGCCGGATGGTGCAGTCCGGCTCCGCCCCGGATACGGCTGCCGGAGGAGCCGGACCAAAAAATAGCGCATGTTGGAACGGACACCGGAGTCCGGATCCGGTCCGGCTCCGGTCCGGACGAAACGGACACATGTGAACCCTGGCATAGACTTACATTGCTATGCCGTGCGTCCGTTTCGTCCGGCCAGCATGCGGTGCGGCTCCGGCACGGCTATTCCGGATAGCCACCGCTAATGTGAACCGGGCCTTACAGACTGCCAGGCAAGCAACCTGAATAATCACAAATACCTTCTGTTTTAAGAAGGAACATTTCTGTTTTGCATAGCATTTTAGTAAGGAGGCTTTTTGGTCTCTTTCAGCCCCTTACACACTCCTAGGAGTTCTGGTTCACCATGAGCTTGCTGGGTAATCTGTAACTCTGGCTACTAAAAAAAGTGTTCGGCCGCGGTCACAGTGGTGTGTTGCGGTGTGGCATAATGTCAGTTTTGTAGCACAGCTTGCCGCACTGCGATGCATCACCTAAAGCAACGTTCACAGTGTGGCGGGTGTATTGCAGTACAACAGCGTGCGGTATGCTAACTGCATGCCGTGCATTGCCGCAAAACGTGCGTGTTAACAGGTGCTGTGAAGCATACTTTCCGTTGACTGTATGCTTCACTGTATACAACGCAACGTGGCCTTTACATGCGGTACAACTTTTTCCTTCCGTTGTGTTATGCTGGGCATACACGGGTCGATACTTCCTTATCAATCGAGCCGCTGATGGCTCGATTGATAATTTCCGACAGGTCCGAACACGGGTGGACAATAGAGGGGAATCGAGCGGAAGATAATCGAGCGGAAGATAAGGAAGCGCCCGCGGGGACGAGCGGGAATAGATCCGGGGCGGCCGCGGGGATGCGGCGGGAGTCGATCCGGCGGCTAATCGAGCCGCACGATTGCTCCGTGTATGTCCAGCATTACGTTCTTGTTATACAGGGAATTCAACGTCCAACTGTGAACTCAGCCTGCAGCTTGCCATACACTGTGCTATGGTTTCAATAGATTTCACGTTCAATCTGATAAAAACATTGAATCCAATAGAAATCTATTTTAGGGCTGGTTCAGACGGACGTTTGCAGAGCGTTTACAGCCAGCGTTCAGGGCTTGGTGTTAAACGCTCCCATTCAAGTGAATGGGAGCGTTTGTACCAAGCTTTCAAGCGCGTTTACACAAACGCGGCGTTTGGGTCCCGATTTTCCCTGGCGTTCAAGGAGCCCCTGGAAGCTACATGTAGCTTCCAGGGGAGGTTAACCGCGACGGCTAATGTCCCCCTAGGGGAAGAAAAAACGCGACCGCATCCAAACGCACACGAACGCTGCTGAACGCGACGCCAGCAAACGCAACGCCTCCAAACGTCCGTCTGAACCAGCCCTAAAGTTGGCAACACATGCTACAATTCTCCTGATCGACTAAACAGCGATTTGATTTAAAAAAAAAAAATGGGTTGTCCAGAAACTAGAATCTAAAGGGCTTTTTATTTTGTTTTTAATTCAACCAATAAACCTGTTGAAATCTCTCTTTGAGATTGGATGTGTTGGAGAATTCAGACCAACTTAAACCAAGATATTTATGGTTTGTGAAAGATTTTCAAAATTCAGTACATGCCAAACTTTATTATTGGCATAAATAACAAAAAGGACGGCATTATGAAAAAATGTATGTATGTACCGGTAGATTACCTCTCTAATAAATAAAAAAAACTAAAAAAAATTGGGAAAAAGGGGTACAATAGATGTATTGTTAGATAGAATTATAATAAAATGCAACTGTATTGTACTTGGGTTATTTTAATTCATAAAAATAAATCAATGAGTGGTTGTAGAAAAAAAATGTGTCATAATCAGGGCTGTGGAGTCGGAGCAATTTTGGGTACCTGGAGTCGGAGTCAGTGGTTTCATAACCTGAGGAGTTGGATGATTTTTGTACTGACTCCACAGCCCTGGTCATAATGCCATCACGCAGGTACACTCACACACATGCACAAATGCATTTTGGGTAATTTGGGTGCTGGATCTCCAGCTATAGGCACACTATAGCCAATCGCAGGGGTTGTCATTTAGGCGCTGGGGTTTTGGCAGAGCAGCGGTTTTATGTAGGTAAGGCAGACACAGTATTGCTCAGCATAGATGGGGAGGTTAGTGTAAGGTGTAGATAGGGGAGGGTTTAGTGTGAGAATAGCATCACAGTGGGGGATAGTAGAATATCGGTACACGGTAATTACTGATATTCTGCAGAAGATGTCGGCGCTATATAAATAATAATATTCTACTACTGGCCTTACCACGTGGCCAGTTTGCCGGGCCCCTTTATAAGATGTACGGGTTATTATTAGGCTTTGACTGGCAGACAAGCCTCTATTGTTCTCCTCCAACTCCACATACTCACAGAAGAGGAAAGATACTATCAATCTCAGTGTGAAGAGATAAACAAGGCAGTAAAAGACATAAATCAGAAGAGGCTTCATCACATGAGCGGGACTGGAATTCTCACACATATTTCTGCTGGTTTTTCACTCCATCGATAATGGGGCTATGCAGCTCACATCTACAAGTCAAACAGGCGGAGGAATTCAGTCTGTGCAGGAACTCCATGCGCAACACTCAGACCACTTGGTTTTTTCAAATGTCACAATACTCATGTTTTAGGCTTCTGGCCCTAACATCTGGGAGGGGATGTGGATGGTGCTGGCCGAATGCAATAAAAATCGCTGCCCGATTTACTTTTCAACCAATTTCGGGAAGAAATTGGTGGCATGTATCGATCAGACATGCTGGTAAATTTCGGGTTGCTGTGCTCGATCGGGTGCACGGCGTAAGATAATCGCAAACAACAGATGCAACGGGAATTCTTCAGCCGCGTCCCCCCAAATGTTAAATAGCCCCCTCCACCTCCTCATGCGTTAATATTTTACTTGTATCACGCTGTCCCCCACTCACCATTTGGGGAGATGGTCAAGGGTGGCAAGGCGGTGTCATGAGGCCAATCCCCAAAAGATTTCATGCCGAATTGATTCGACTGCTGTTCATGGCGGCCAACAGATCTCTCTCCAATCATACAGGGAGTGCAGAATTATTAGGCAAGTTGTATTTTTGAGGAATAATTTTATTATTGAACAACAACCATGTTCTCAATGAACCCAAAAAACTCATTAATATCAAAGCTGAATATTTTTGAAAGTAGTTTTTAGTTTGTTTTTGGTTTTAGCTATTTTAGGGGGATATCTGTGTGTGCAGGTGACTATTACTGTGCATAATTATTAGGCAACTTAACAAAAAACAAATATATACCCATTTCAATTATTTATTTTTACCAGTGAAACCAATATAACATCTCAACATTCACAAATATACATTTCTGACATTCAAAAACAAAACAAAAACAAATCAGTGACCAATATAGCCACCTTTCTTTGCAAGGACACTCAAAAGCCTGCCATCCATGGATTCTATCAGTGTTTTGATCTGTTCACCATTAACATTGCGTGCAGCAGCAACCACAGCCTCCCAGACACTGTTCAGAGAGGTGTACTGTTTTCCCTCCTTGTAAATCTCACATTTTATGATGGACCACAGGTTCTCAATGGGGTTCAGATCAGGTGAACAAGGTGTGATGGAGCATTGTCGTGCATGAAAATCATGTTTTTCTTGAAGGATGCAGACTTCTTCCTGTACCACTGCTTGAAGAAGGTGTCTTCCAGAAACTGGCAGTAGGACTGGGAGTTGAGCTTGACTCCATCCTCAACCCGAAAAGGCCCCACAAGCTCATCTTTGATGATACCAGCCCAAACCAGTACTCCACCTCCACCTTGCTGGCGTCTGAGTCGGACTGGAGCTCTCTGCCCTTTACCAATCCACCCACGGGCCCATCCATCTGGCCCATCAAGACTCACTCTCATTTCATCAGTGCATAAAACCTTAGAAAAATCAGTCTTGAGATATTTATTGGCCCAGTCTTGACGTTTCAGCTTGTGTGTCTTGTTCAGTGGTGGTCGGCTTTCAGCCTTTCTTACCTTGGCCATGTTGATGAGTATTGCACACCTTGTGCTTTTGGGCACTCCAGTGATGTTGCAGCTCTGAAATATGGCCAAACTGGTGGCAAGTGGCATCTTGGCAGCTGCACGCTTGACTTTTCTCAGTTCATGGGCAGTTATTTTGCGCCTTGGTTTTTTCACACGCTTCTTGCGACCCTGTTGACTATTTTAAATGAAACGCTTGATTGTTCGATGATCACGCTTCAGAAGCTTTGCAATTTTAAGAGTGTTGCATCCCTCTGCAAGATATCTCACTATTTTTGACTTTTCTGAGCCTGTTAAGTCCTCCTTTTGACCTATTTTGCCAAAGAAAAGGAAGTTGCCTAATAATTATGCACACCTGATATAGGGTGTTAATGTCATTAAACCACACCCCTTCTCATTACAGAGATGCACATCACCTAATATGCTTAATTGGTAGTAGGCTGTCGAGCCTATACAGCTTGGAGTAAGACAACATGCATAAAGAGGATGCTGTGGTCAAAATACTCATTTGCCTAATAATTATGCACTCCCTGTATTCGTTTAGAGAGAGATCTGCCTTTTGGTCAATTGGTCGCCAAAAATCACATGATGTATGGCCGCTTTTATTCCTCAGTGCGGGTCACAAGTACCGTGGTTGTGATTATTCATCAGGGCTGTGGAATTAGTACAAAAATCATCCGACTCCTCAGTTTATGAACCCACCGACTCCAACTCCGACACCACGTACCCAAAATTGCTCCGACTCCACAGCACGGTTATTGATAAAGTTCTATACATCCATGTCTGCCCTGAGGAGGAAGCAATCACTCAGAAATAGCTCTACGCATGCTGGATTAGTACCGCTCTGTAAAATGAATAGGCTATCTGCACACTTCACACTTTTGGATGTCTGTTTGGCTTTTAGTGCATAAAGGGGTGATTTACATATTCAGGAGTGATGCATGATGGGAGATCTTTAGGTAAGATTCACACTACACTTGATGAAAAACGGATTATTTTTCTGTTTAAAATGGATCAATTTGTGACGTTGGGCATCAGTTTGTCATCTGTTGTTCCTGTTCTGTTTTCCCACCCGCTTGGTATAACTGCCACTGTCACATTTGGGGCCTCCACTGCTGCTAACACCGACGAATCGGTGCTACACAGATTGAAGTTCCAGCAGAAACATCGAGGCTCCCCAGTGGATGGCAACAGACATTGGGAATCATCACTCAAACCAGAAGGATTCTCATTGGTCAGTTGCAATCCAATGGGAGCCTGATGCTTCTGATGGGGCTTGGATCTGTATACCGGTTCTTCTCTTGTGCAGTGGACCGAGCGGCGGTGACAGCAGTGGTGGACCTGAATGTAATGAAGGCAGGTGAGAAAAAAATTTGTGAAAATTTAATTACACGCCAACAAGCTTAGTTCGAACAAACCATGCGCTTAGTCCAGCCGATATGGATAAATCACAGACTGCACAGACTTACAGACTTACAGACTTGCATTCCGCGCATCAGCACAGAACGAATCTGTTACGAACGGACTGATGTGAATGGAGCTTATTGGTTTGCATAAAATCTGTTTACATCCATTCTGTTTTGTTCCGCTAAGGCCCGGTTCACACTTGCGGTTTTGCAAAAACCGCACCGGATGTCCGGACCGCACCGGAGCCGGATCGGACCTGAACCGTACGGTTCCTGTCCGGATCCGGTCCGGTTGCATACGGTTTCCGTGCGGTATGAACACGGTTGCGGTCCGGATCCGGATTCTAAAAGAGATAACAACCTGTATAAAAACAAAAAAAAATGTTGGGGTCTGGGAGGTCAGCAGAAGGGGGACCTGTGGAATCAGGCCCTCCGCTGTTTAGCACTCACCTCCACCTCCAACATGCTGCCAACATCTCCAGCTCGTGCTGCTCCACTCCAAAATGGTTGCCCATGTGTCCCCGATACAATATCGCCGCAACAATCCTCATAGGAAGTGGGGTAGAACATCCGGATTTTTTGCCAGTGTGTTGTGCGCTCTCCGGTTCTCATTGGTTTCCATTGGCCGGATGGTGCAGTCCGGCTCCGCCCCGGATACGGCTGCCGGAGGAGCCGGACCAAAAAATAGCGCATGTTGGAACGGACACCGGAGTCCGGATCCGGTCCGGCTCCGGTCCGGACGAAACGGACACATGTGAACCCTGGCATAGACTTACATTGCTATGCCGTGCGTCCGTTTCGTCCGGCCAGCATGCGGTGCGGCTCCGGCACGGCTATTCCGGATAGCCACCGCTAATGTGAACCGGGCCTAAGACAGTGATCTGCAAACTTGTCTCTCGAGCTGTTAAGGAACTACAAGTCCCACAATGCATTGCAGGAGTCTGAAAGCCATAGTCATGATACATAAAGGCAAATGCATTGTGGGACTTGTAGTTCCTTAAAAGGGAACTCCAGTGAAAATAATTTAATACAAAAAAGTGCTTCATGTTTACAATAATTATGTATAAATGATTTAATCAGTGTTTGCCCATTGTAAAATCTTTTAAATACCTGATTTACATTCTGACATTTATTACATGGTGACCTGTTGGCAGATGATGTAGCTGCTGCATGCTTTTTTGGCAGTTGGAAACAGCTGTAAACAGCTTTTCTCCTGGCAGAGACTCAAAGCGATTGAGCTGTTCCCACTAGGGCGCGCTCTATAGGCAGTAGCAGTGTTAGGGAGTCTTGCCTGAGATCTCCTTACTGAATAGGTGCTGGCTTGCTGAACAGGAAGAGCAGAGATTTGAACCCTGGGCTCCCGTGTCAGAGACAGAGCCACTGGATAGAGACTTTCTGGTGCCCTTTGAGCCTCTGTCAATCCTGCTCCACCATGACCTATCTGGGCACACTATACTAAACAGCTGTGGATGTCCTAGATTGCTTGCTCACTGCGTTACATATGGGTGGGGGTACTGGCCCTTTAAACAGACAAGCCAAACCATGACAGAGTCTCCTGCTGCTCGGGGCTGTGCATAGCACGTATGTCTCTCTCATGACAGGCCTCAGTGCAGTAACACCCTGTGCATGCTCAGACACATCCAAGCTGAGCACACATATATCTCCACACTCTGTGGGCCTGCACTAAGCCATGGTATGGCAGTTATGCAGCGGGCCAGCTATGCGTCCAGCCCCTCCTCTTCTCACAGCCCCTCCGTCTACATTTCCCATGTGCCCCCCCCCCCCTTCCAGCTGGGAAACTGCCAGAAATGTGCAAACACTTCAAACATGTAAACACAACAGTAGCAACATTACATACACAAAGCATGCTACTGAGAGGGTGCAGGGGGGGAATTCAGGAAGGATATGTTACTTCTCATAGTCATTAATATATCAGCTAGTAAGTAACTGAATGCCACCTTCACTTTGTGTAAGATAAAATGCACAGAAATGGCACTTTTCAATGTTGTCATCATGTAGCTACATACAGTAGCACTGACATCTGCTGCAGCACTACAGAGTACATAGTCAAGTCACTAACTGTCCTCAGAGGAGCTCACAATCTAATCAGTGGCGTAGCAATAGGGGATGCAGAGGTAGCGCCCGCATTGGGGCCCTTGGGCCAGAGGGGCCCCAAAGAGTCCACCCTCTATCACAGTATTAGCTCTTTCTTGGTCCTGTGCTGGTAATAATCACTTCTAGAGATGCTTTGAATAGTAGTAATCCTTAACACACTGTTCTCCGTCCCCTTCTTGCACCTTTGACTCAGTAGTTGTCCGTGGTAAGTTTTGGTGTGTCGTATCAATTGTTACAGTGGCTTGCAAAAGTATTCGGCCCCCTTGAAGTTTTCCACATTTTGTCACATTACTGCCACAAACATGAATCAATTTTATTGGAATTCCATGTGAAAGACCAATACAAAGTAGAGTACACATGAAAAGTGGATTGAAAATCATACATTATTCCAAACATTTTTTACAAATAAATAACTGCAAAGTGGGGTGTGCGTAATTATTCAGCCCCCTGAGTCAATACTTTGTAGAACCACCTGTTGCTGCAATTACAGCTGCCAGTCTTTTAGGGTATGTATCTACCAGCTTTGCACATCTAGAGACTGAAATCCTTGCCCATTCTTCTTTGCAAAACAGCTCCAGCTCAGTCAGATTAGATGGACAGCATTTGTGATCAGCAGTTTTCAGATCTTGCCACAGATTCTCGATTGGATTTAGATCTGGACTTTGACTGGGCCATAACACATTGATATGTTTTGTTTTAAACCATTCCATTGTTGCCCTGGCTTTATGTTTAGGGTTGTTGTCCTGCTGGAAGGTGAACCTCCGCCCCAGTCTCAAGTCTTTTGCAGACTCCAAGCGGTTTTCTTCCAAGATTGCCCTCTATTTGGCTCCATCCATCTTCCCATCAACTCTGACCAGCTTCCCTGTCCCTGCTGAAGAGAAGCAACCCCAGAGCATGATGCTGCCACCACCATATTTGACAGTGGGGATGGTGTGTTCTGAGTGATGTGCAGTGTTAGTTTTCTGCCACACATAGGCTTCAATTCATCAAAGGGTGTTCGATAACAACATCCCAGTCCTTAAAATACCGCATTCGGTATTTTACACTTCACTGTGCTAATTCATCAATATTTTCACTCATGTGGTAGATGTTCGGTAAGTTACCAAAGAGGTCAGTGCAGTGAGGGCATTACAATAGGAAAGAGGCAGCACCGATATCCCTATACATGTGCCTTTTATATTTGTTGTGCTGCCTCTGCTCTTGCTGAATCTGTCTCATTAGTCTTAAGTTTCTATTTACTTGCCACAGCTTAGATGAACTGCTGAGAAACATTACACATTCCCTGCTTAGGTCATTTTGCCACGAGCTCCCACTTGCATCCTGCATATTTAAACAGGCACTCAAGGGGTTACACTACCGAAGGGTGCCTAGAAAAGAAGGGTGCCTGGAAAATAACATTAATTCTTTTCTCTCCCCTGGCTGCCTGGGGGGGTCTGTTCCACCCGAGAAGCCTGGCCAACCTATCAGCAGCACTTGCAGGGGACAGGGGAGGTTTCTATGGTCCTGTCACACACAGAGAAGGCATTCCAAGCTCCTTATCGACAGGGGAGAGCTGGAGATAAACACCGCACATGTTATCGAATGCTGTGAGCTTGATGAATTAACATTTGCTGACATTTTACTGACATGTGTTGAGGTAATCACTTAACAAGTCGGTAATTTATCTCTCTGCACAGGAATGTCTGCTTCTCATGCGGTAACTGCTTTGATGAATTAACATTTTACTAAGTGCTCCGTAAAGTCAGCTGTTTTCAGCATTACCGGATGCGGTAATGCTTGATGAATTGAAGCCATAGCGTTTTGCATTTTGGCTTCATCAGACTGGAGCACCTTCTTCCACATGTTTGCTGTGTCCCCCACATGGCATGTGGCAAACTGCAAATGGGACTTCTTATGCTTTTCTGTTAACAATGGCTTTCTTCTTGCCACTCTTCCATAAAGGCCAACTTTGTGCAGTGCACAACTAATAGTTGTCCTATGGACAGATTCCCCCACCTGAGCTGTAGATCTCTGCAGTTCGTCCAGAGTCACCATGGGCCTCTTGACTGCATTTCTGATCAGTGCTCTCCTTGTTCGGCCTGTGAGTTTAGGTGGACGGCCATGTCTCGGTAGGTTTACAGTTGTGCCATACTCCTTCCATTTCTGAATGATCGCTTGAACAGTGCTCCGTGGGATGTTCAAGGCTTTGGAAATCTTTTTGTAGCTTAAACCTGCGTTAAATTTCTCAATAACTTTATCCCTGACCTGTCTGGTGTGTTCTTTGGACTTCATGGTGTTGTTGCTCCCAATATTCTCTTAGACAACTTTTGAGGCCGTCACAGAGCAGCTGTATGTGTACTGACAGATTACACACAGGTGCACTCTATTTAGTCATTAGCACTCATCAGGCAATGTCTATGGGCAACTGACTGCAATCAGTCCAAAGGGGGCTGAATAATTTCGAACACACCACTTTGCAGTTATTTATTTGTAAAAAATGTTTGAAATCATGTATGATTTTCGTTCCACTTCTCACGTGTACACTACTTTGTAGTGGTCTTTCATGTGGAATTCCAATAAAATGGATTCATGTTTGTGGCAGTAATGTGACAAAATATGGAAAATGTCAAGGGGGCTGAATACTTTTGCAATCCACTGTATGTATGGAGTCTTGGGGGGGGGGGGGGGGGGGGGGTGTAAGACTTGAACCTGGGCCCATAGCTCCTTAGCTACGCCGCTGAATCTAATCCTACTATAGTCATAGCCTAATGTCCTACCATATTATTATTATGTATTTATATAGCACTGACATCTTCTGCAGCACTTTACAGAGTACATAGTCGTGTCACTGACTGTCCTCAGAGGAGCTCACAATCTAACCCTACCATAGTCAGTGTAATGCCCTACCATATTATTATTATGTATTTATATAACACTGACATCTTCTGCAGCACTATACAGAATACATAGTCATGTCACTGACTGTCCTCAGAGGAGCTCACAATCTAATCCTGTCATAGTCATAGTCTAATGTCCTTTAATATTATCAAGTAAAGACAGGTAGTCTTTACTTGATAATAAAGTCCCCGGTTAACGAATGGGATAGGGACTGTAGGTTTGTTCTTAACCTGAATCCATTAAGTCGAAACACTGCCATCTCAGTCCCCTGTACCTCCTCTCTGCCACACTGTGCTTTCAGTGCCCCCCCCCCCCTCCCCCCCAAACACACACACTGTGTCACCTCTGTTTGCCTGTCACAATCTAATCCTGCCATAGACAGTCTAATATCCTACTATATTATAATTATTTCTATAGCACGGACATCATTTGCAGCAATTTACAGAGTACACCGGGGTCCCCAAACTTTTTTTGTTTAAGGGCCGGGTCAACATACTACTGCTGGGGGCCGAAAAATACATACAATGATAATGAAAAACATTGCATTGAATCTAGGTATTTATTCCCCCCCCAATAATTCCTGGAGGAGAACTCCCAGCAGCAACCATTCAGTCATGTGGAGCCTAAAGAACATCATTGCGCACCAGACAGTGAAGCATACCCAAGTGACCAAATAACTGCTGGAAGCCAGTGAATGACTGCTCACTGGCTTCTACAGTATGTGGATGAGTGAAACCAGCACTGCTAATCTATATGTGGACCACCGATATTTAACCTCCCTAGAGCTCTGGACGAGCTAGCCGATTCGCCGCGATACAGGCCCCCCCGAGGCCCCGTGCGCTGCCTGACCAATCAGTGCCGGGCAGCAGTGAGGGGTGGATCTGGACTCCCTGTAACGTCACGACGTCGATGACGTCACGACGTTCGTCGCCATGGCGCCGGGGGAAGCCCTCCAGGAAATCCCGTTCAGGACAAGATTTCCGGACTGGTGATTGCGCCGCCGGCGATCGGAGGGGAGGGAGGGACGTCGCAGGGAGGGGGGAATCATGTAGCTAGCGCTAGGCTAGCTACATGATATAAAAAAAAAAAGAAAAAAAAATTTGCAAAAAGCTTTCCCGCGGCCACAGGAATCAGAACGCCAGGCAGGTTAAAGGTGCAGTGGGCCACATCTGCAAGTTATACCTTTTGTGTTTGGGGGCCAATAAAAATGCCTCGGAGGGCCACATTTGGCCCGCGGGCCATAGTTTGAGTACCGCTGGAGTACACAGTCATGTTACTGACTGTTGTCAGGGGAGCTCTACTCCCCATCAACGACATAATCTCATGGACCTATTATAGTCCGAGGTAAATGTTTGGAGGAACCAATTAACTTACAGTAGCTGCATGTTTTTGGTAAACTACACTTCTTTTGAAAAGACTGCAACTTTTTTTTTTTTTTTTTTTTTTTTTATACAAAACACTAATTTATAAAAATGTTCTATAAAATGCATATGAAAACCGTGTTGGAGATGTGCTTTGAACCTCACTGCGCATTAAAGGTACAGATTATCTTTCACAGCGGTCTCCACACAGCACCTATTCCCTATCCTGGCGTCAGCGTGAGGCCTGAAGTATGGCAGCTTCTATCAGAGCCCGATCACACCGTGTTCTGTTTGCCAGATCATGAGGAAGCTGCCTGATATTGGATGCAAACACGTTACAGCCAGCCCCATAGATAAACAGAGACCGGCGGATATCCACAAGCCAGTACACACGCTGAGAACCAGATCACATGCTCAGGAACACTACCTTCTGTGACATTTCTGAATTGTATTAACGCCCAATCCCAGGGTAAAAAAAATTATCATAGATTTTATTGATGACTTATGTCTCCAAATGTAAAATTTGACATAACTTCCTGTCCAGAAAGGAAGTGAGGAAATTTCACCAAGTGTGCCAGACAGCAACAGAATGAGGCAGAATTAGATTCCCAGACTAGTTATTGTCCCTCATTTCCTGTCTCCAAGACCACCATATTCCTATAGGAGCCACAGAAGATTTATGGAGGTCACAGGAACCAAATATGAGGGGGATCTCTTCAGTGAAGGCAAAAATAGCAAATAAAACCATCCAAACGTTCTAAAACCATTCCACACTAAAATACATTGTTCTGGGAATCCAGCTTTCTGTTTTTACCCAGCACTGACATTTTCTGTAATCTTCACAATATCATTATTAGTCATATTATTCAACCTCAGCCATAAACCTGCTGCAATCTAGATGGTTGTTCCAATGTATACGACAAAAGCTAGTAAAAGCTCTATAAACACAAAGGTGTAAAAACAATAAAGGCTGAAAGCCTGCCACTGTGGCCCTATTGCACAAACACGGATAAGTACTGTAACTTGTGTCCACAGCAACCAGATGTTGGAAAAAGAAAACAAGCATGGTTGCTGAGGGCAAAGTCTCCATCTTCCCTACAGCAAATATATATATACAGTTATTGTATAAAAGGGGTTTGTTTACTGTGATCACAATGAAAGTCATTTCTCTATTACTCAAGGAACTATACAGTGGTTAAAGGGAACCTAAACTGAGAAGAATATGGATTTTTCCTTTTAAAATAATACCAGTTGTCTGACTCTCCTGCCGATCCTACTCTCCTGCCGATCCTGTGTCTCTAATACTTTCAGCCACAGCCCCTCAACAAGCATGCAGATCAGGTGCTCTGACTGATGTCAGACTGGAAAGCTGCATGCTTGTTTCAGGTGTGTGATTCAGCCACTACTGCAGCCAAAGAGATCAGCAGGACTGTCAAGCAACTGGTATTGTTTAAAAGGAAACATCCATATCCCTTCTCAGTTAAAGGACTTACGAGGCCTGTTTTGTAAAAAAAAAACATATAAAAAGTTAGATACCTGTGTCTGTTTGTAAGGCACGGAGGACGCCGTCCGCGCCCTCCGTGCCGTTCCGCCGGGTCCCCGCTGCACAATATCCCCCCGAACGTCCCCCGACCGTCTCCAGCCTGTACAAAGATGGCGGCCGGAGGTGGCCGCGGCTGCGCAGTACGCATAGCCGCGAGTGCGCAGCTCTAAGGCCAACCCCCCGATCCACTTAACAGTAGCGTGGATCAGGGGGTTGGCCTTAGAGCTGCGCAGCCACACTCGCGGCTATGCGTACTGCGCAGCCGCGGCCACCATCTTTGTACAGGCTGGAGAGCCCGACCCAGGCCGCGCGGTCGGGGGACGTTCGGGAGGATATTGTGCAGCGGGGACCCGGCGGAACGGCACAGAGGGCGCGGACGGCGTCCTCCTTGCCATACAAACAGACACAGGTATCTAACTTTTTTTATGTTTTTTTTACAAAACAGGCCTCGTAAGTCCTTTAAGGTTCCCTTTAAAGGACAACTGAAGAGAGAGGTATATGAAGGCTGCTGTGTTTATTTCATTTTAAGCAATACCAGTTGCCTGGCAGCCCTGATGACCCTCTGCCTCTAATACTTTCAGCCATAGCCCCTGAACAAGCATGCAGCATATCAGGTGTTTCTGACATTGGCCTCAATTCACGGAGCTTTATCAAACACTTTATCAAACGTTTGATAATTTACCTCATGGGTAAAATCTAATTTTGAATTCACTAAGGTGTTATACATTTATTGATCATTTCATCAATAAAACATTCGATAAATCTATAACACTTTAGTGAATTCAAAATTAGATTTTACCCATGAGGAAAATTATCAAACGTTTGATAAAGTGTTTGATAAAGCTCCGTGAATTGAGGCCATTATTGTCAGATCTGACAAGATTAGCTGCATGCTTGTTTCTGGTGTTATTCAGACATTTCTATAGCCAAACAGACCAGCAGGGCTGCCAGGCAACTAGTATAGTTTAAAAGGCAATAAACATGGCAACATCCATAGTTTAGACTTCAGTTGTCCTTTAAAGGAAACTGGAGGTGAACATAAACTAATGAGAAACAATTCCGTCTATCCTCCTATTCCTGACTTAAAATTACTTTTTTTTTTTTGAAAATCGCAGAGTTTTCATTTTCTTTTTAAAAGCTAAAAAAGTAGGTGAATTGATCATAGTCATATGACTGATACAGTCTTTCAGTGTCCCAGAAGCTAAAATATATGAATTAATGACCCTTTTTTTTTTTATCTATCTCCTGCACTCAGGCTACGTTTCCACTAGCGCGGTACGGTTCCATTGTGGAAAACGCATAAACAAATGCAAATGCAGATGCAAATTCGTACGCGTTTGTATGCACATTTTAATGCAAAAAATTTAATCTTTTTGTAAGTATGCGAATTTAACCATGTCAGTGCCTGTGTGCTTTTACATTAATTTTACGTGAAACCGTACGCTAATTCACATGAAAAATTCGCATGGAGACAATGCATGCGATTTTCCTATTAATTACATTACAGGCGAATCGCACACTAGCCTTGCGGTGTGCGAATTCTGATGGCTCTGCTGTGCAGGTTATTTCTGCACAGCACACCACACAGATTTTTGGGCTGGTGGAAACAGGCCAATCAACTATTAAGGGCTATGCGAAACTTGCATGCAGAAAACGCAAGCAGATTTGCTCTAGTGCAATACCATTTGCCTGGCAGCCCTGCTAATCCTCTGCCTCTAATACTTTTATCCCTAGACCCTGAACAAGCATGCAGCAGATCAGGTGTTTCCGACGTTATTGTCAGATCTGACGAGATTAGCTGCATGCTTGTTTCTGGTGTTATTCAGACATTACTGCAGTCAAATAGATTAGCAGGGCTGCCAGGCAACTGGTATTCTTTAAAAAGAAAAAAAAAAATATGGCAGCCTCCATAGTCTTCTCACTTTGGCTGTCCTTTAAATGAAAATAAATAAGTCAGTCCTAATATTCCTGTCAGGCCAGTTGTCCATTCACTGTGCGGATCGTTCAGAAACAGCCTCATCAGTCCGCCGACAGCGCATACACATGCACTACTGTTGGCTGAACGTTCGCCCAGTGGGAGGGTCCGGTGGACCAGTCGTTGCCGCCGGTAGTGTGTGTGTTCGCACCTTTACTCACAAAAGGAGGTTGCAAGTGGGCAAACAACCACTTCAGACAGGTGGAGATGCACAAACCAGACTCCACGACTCCAGATAACTGGATGTGGTCGCTCTTAAAGGGACTCCGAGCACCTCTCATAGGCATGCCTTTAAAGAGAACCAGAGATGAAGCACCCTCTTGTAATTTACCTTATAAATCAGTGGGAACATGACAGTAAACACCTAATCTGCACTTTGTTTCTCTGTTTAATCTGACTGTTATCACCTCTGATAAGAATCCCCGACTGAGCACTCAGTCTAGTTTTGCTACGGAAAGATTATAGCTGAGCCTGTCTTCTCTGGTGTCTTTTCAAGCCAAAGCCTGCCCCCTTGTGGCTCTGCTATAATAACTCAGCTATAATTATTCCCTGCAAAGCCAGACTGAATGCTCAGTCCGGGATTCTTATCACAGCTGATAGACACTTTTAGCAGTGAGGATGAAACAGAGAGCAAGGTAGGTGTTTTCTCTAATGTTCTTACTGATATATATGGTAAAATACACAAGGTTGCTTCGTCTCTGGTTCCCTTTAACCACTTGCCGACCGCACGCTTATACCGTGCGTCGGCAAAGTGGCAGCTGCAGGACCAGCGACGCAGTACTGCGTCGCCAGCTGCAGGCTGATTAATCAGGAAGCAGCCGCTCGTGCGAGCGGCTGCTTCCTGTCAATTCACGGCGGGGGGCTCCGTGAATAGCCTGCGAGCCGCCATCGCCATCCGCTTTATTTACATTGTACGGCGCTGCTGCGCAGCAGCGCCGTAAGGCAGATCGGCGATCCCCGGCCAATCAGCGGCCGGGGATCGCCGCCATGTGACAGGGGACGTCCTGTCACTGGCTGCACAGGACGGATAGCGTCCTGTGCAGCCCAGATCTCCCGGGGGAGCAGGTAGGAGAGGGAGGGGGGAGAATGTCGCCGCGGAGGGGGGCTTTGAGGTGCCCCCCCCGCAACATGCCTGCAGGTAGGAGCGATCAGACCCCCCCTGCACATCATCCCCCTAGTGGGGAAAAAAGGGGGGCGATCTGATCGCTCTGTGTGGCCGCGGATCTGTGCTGGGGGCTGCAGAGCCCACCCAGCACAGATCCAAACAAACAGCGCTGGTCCTTAAGGGGGGGTAAAGGGTGGGTCCTCAAGTGGTTAAGAATCCGACCAGTATTGCAAAGTACTTAAAGATGTATACCTTTCTGTAGCTTGTGCTCTGCTCTTTAATTTTATGCCTGAATCGCCGTTCTACACCAAATAGTTTTAGCGGCTGCTATCGTGGCTATGTTATAACTTCTGGGTCACCCCTGTCTTCTCTGTTAGAGAAGTGCATCACTGAATGAAGCATGAAGAGGAAGTGACATGCATGGCCATTGCAAGAGGTTCCACCAGAGGGGTCATAGCACGACTTTGTTGGAAGTCGTCTGGCTCAAAGGCATACCCATGAGAGGTGCTCGGAGTTCCTTTAAGGGTGATGTCCAACAACCCTGCCCAAACAAATTACCCCTACCGAGGGAGTGTATACTACCTGAAATGGTCATTGGTGATTGCTTTGGGTGATCTAGTTTTAGTAATGTTCCCAATACAGACAATGCTTCATGGAGATAAGAAACCATAGCGGTTCCTCATTTCATGGCGGACACTAGGGGACACCTGGAAGGCAAATAGAGTCGGTCTCACAGCTCCTACTGTTGGCAGCATGCAAAAATATGGAATTTACATACATAAATTCGTTGTTTTTTTTTAAAGGAATATTTTTTTCTTCACAAAAGACAAGCCAATGGAATGTGTATGAGAGGAATAGGCGTGGGAGACTTGGGCGCAGGATACAGCCGTTATATGGCTCATCCTGCTGCTGCACAAGGTCCCGCCAGTGTAAAATACTATTCCCCCTCCAGGCTGCCATGGATGGTGGGGAATGAAAATTATTCAGCTTCCAGCGATAGCTGGAAGCCGAATTATAGTTTTCAATGTAACTTCAGCTCCGTCTTCTGACGGGCCGAAGTTACTCCCTGTGCGCTGCTATAGCCGTAATTCCTATTACAGCCTATGGTGGCGCCAGCTGCGCCCAAGTCTCCAGCGCTGGAATCACCGTGTCCGAATGGAATAATCACCTTTCCCCCCAATAGGAGCACCCCGGCATACCAAACCAGCTCTCCATAGAACAGAGCATGTGATCGGCTTAAATCTGCTTCACCGCAGATCAAAGGGAATTGCACAAAAATGTTTCACCCCCTCTGATCAAAGCCTGGACTGTCATCACCCCTCTGATGCAATCGTTATTTATACGCACACGCTCAGACTGTTACGCAGTTGTACAGCAATGGCTTGGATTTGTATTATTATTACCATCTATTCATATTGCACCAACATTTTCTGCAGGGGCATTACAGGAAGTGCTGAACTAATGACACCACTCACTGACTCTTGCTAGGGTTCATCATAGGGGCAGCACGGTGGCGTAGTGGATCGCACTCTCACGCTTCAAGTCCTTTCACACTGCATTACATTGCACAAATCTGGCGCATTGTAACGCAATGACAGTCCTATGGGGCTATCACATTGATGGTGCTGCAGTGCGGCACGACTGGTACCAGCACAGTAACGCAGTGTATGCAGTGCGTTAACAGGAAGTGCATCTTTGCCCAGGAATTGAGGCATACTTTCATTGTACTGTATGCCTCATTGTGTGGTCGTTCCACACCATCCGGAACATTGTGGTGCAACTGAAGAATAATCCCTAACCTCCCTGGTATTCTGATTCCCGCGGCAGTACAGGTTTTTTTCGTCCGATTTTTTTTTTTTAATCATGTAGCTAGCCTAGCACTAGCTACATGATACTTCCCTTCCTGCTCCCCCCCTCCCACCCTTCTGATCGCCGCCGGCGATCACGCCCATCAGGGCTTCCCCTGTCGCCATGGCGACGAACGTCATCGACGTCACAGGGACTCCTGATCCACCCCAAAGCGCAGCCTGGCGGCGATTGGCCAGGCTGCGCACGGGGTCTGCGGGGGGGCGCCCTCTTTCGCATCGGGTAGCGGCGGATCGGAGCAAACACGCAGCTAGCAAAGTGCTAGCTGCGTGTTTGAAATTTTTTTTAAATCAAAATCGGCCCAACAGGGCCTGAGCAGTGCCCTCTAGCATCTCTGGACGAGCTCAGCTTGTCCAGAACGCTAGGGAGGTTAAAGAGACTCTGTAACAACATTTTCAGCCTTATTTCTTCTATCCTATAAGTTCCTATACCTGTTCTAATGTGGTCTCGCTTACTGCAGCCTTTTCTAGTTGCACTGTCTCTGTATTATATATAATCTTCTTTCCTTTGTCGAGCCTTGTCAGCCCAGAGAGGAACGTGCTGTGATAGGGAGAAGTTATGCACACCTCCCCCACGCCCCCCCTGCAGGCTCTGTGTGTGTGCTTTGTTTATTAGTCACAGCCAGCATCTCTGCTCACAGCCAGCCTGTCTGTGACCTTGTGAACATCTGTGAGTGCAGAAAGATCAGTTTCAAAGCCCAGACTAGCAGCCAAGACAACAAGTGGGAGAAATATTACAGCAGTGAAGTCACGTTTGAAAGGAGCCTCTGCAAACAGGCACCTGCTCTGATGATGTATTTCCTGTTTGGTGGCCATCTTCATTGTTGACAAAAACAATGAATAAAAGAGTGATTTTATCACCAAGAAAGCAGCAGGAGCAGCGAAAATGTCATAGAGGGGGCTAGGAGAAGACTACAAACAGGCTGGTACTTTTATTTATGTAAGATTTTCAGAGTACAGATTCTCTTTAATTCCTTCTATGTATCAGCCCCAACATTGCATGTCCGAATGATCAGTACTTACAAACAACACACACTAATTTCTAAAGCAGGGGTCCCCAAACGTTTTGGGTCGGGGGCCGGGTCAACATACTTCAGACTGCTGGGGGGACGGAGTATACATAAAGTGATGTAGAAGTCTTTGTGCTCCAGACAGTGAAGCATACCCAGGTGACAACGTGCGTTCCAATTGGACAGCAGTGTCACCTGATGTGGAATTTGATTGGAAACCAGCAAATTACTGCTTTCTGGCTTCATTCTATATGCGGACCACCAATATTTAAAGATGTAGCTGACCGCATCTATAATGCATTTTGTGTGTGTGAGGCCTGTAAAAAAGCCTCAGGGGGCCACATTCGGCCCGCGGGCCTTAGTTTGAGGACCACTGTTCTAAAGCCTTGAGCACACCTTCAACTTTGATTGTCCAATCACTGACCAATGTTCTCACTTCCATGTAGTATGAGAGTTTGGCAACACAATCGGCTCATAGTACTGTATCCAATATCTGTCGGCCCTCATGCTATACGGAGGTGGTAAAATTGGCCAATCAAAACTGAAGGTGTGTACCAAGTGTAGGGGTTTATATTTGTTGCCAACGGAACTGAATTCTAAAAACGTCCTAGTGATTCCGGTGCTGGACAGAAACAAGAAGGGAGATGAGCACCTGAGCTCATTAGAGTAACAATAGGGAAGCTTGAGAGGTAGCACAACACACATAGCATTGTGGTAATAAAGAAAATTCACAGCCTGGAGGCGCCCACAGAGTTATTTTTAGGGTCTCTACAAATCAGCGTGTAAGTGGAATGGTTTGGTCCAGTGAAAGAAGAAACAATGTACATATCCTTTCTGTTGGAAAGAAAAGCTATGCTCAGTCATGTACCCGGTAACTGATATGAGAGAGAGGAGACTTCATCAGGGGTTCCCGAGCATAACTTAGAGGCAGGGGTCACACTTACCGGCTTTCGTACGCGTTTTCTGCACAGAAAAACTGACTTCAACTGAGAACGCATGTTAATCAATGAGCTAGGTCACACTTTAATGCAGATTTCGCATGCAGAAAAAAATCTGACATCTTGCGCAATTTGTCAGTTTTCTCTATAAATTACATTAGCTGTTGTAAGGTAGAGGTCACATTTGTCTTTCAGTTTTCTGAAAAGTGTAGAAACTGAAAGACAAGTGTGACCCCTGCCGGAATCTTAGAATACTAGAGTATTCTCTCACCCAGAGACATTACATGAAAGTCTGATGGTACAAATACTGGTTCATGTTTTCTCCCCTCTGTTCCATTAGGTTCCTTGCAGCACAATAACCTATATACACAGAATCCTGCTAAATAACCTGAAATGGTAAATAAGTCTACTTTCACTTTTCCCCTGAGCTTTTTGCGACTGCACTGGAAAGTTCACTACTCCTGATCCTCTTTAGATTGGAAAAAAAAACAAAAAAAAAGATTAAAAACAAAAACGTAAAATGTATCTGTAAAACCAATTGTGTTTATCGAATTAAAATGGATCACTTTATTGCATCATGTGTGGCCACCTTAAAGGACATCCGAGGCGGAAAAAAAACTGAGATAAATAATTGTATCTGTCCTCCTCCTTCTAAAAATGACTTTTAAAGTTATCCCGCAGTTTTATTTTATATTTCAATCAACTTTTTAAGCTTTTACTGTTTCATGGCCTTTTCTCAATGAAACATTAATTGAAGTATGCCAGGGCTAAAATTTATGAACTATTGACCTTTTTTATCTCTTTCCTGCTCTTAGAAGCCATTTACTGCCACAAAAGTGTTTTATGGCTGCAATTCCTCATCAGTGAGGGTTACACTAGAGTCCGACCCGGTCAGGAACTGCCACTTACATACCTGATTTTTAACCTTTGCAGGCAGAGAAAGAAAAAAAGGAACACAACATAGTTATTTGTGTGCTAGGCACTGTACATACCCATGTCTATCTCATAATGTCACATGTCACCTCGTGAGTCCTTTAACGCTAGGTACACACGATTTTCACAGATGGGCGCACGTTTGCACGCACCCCTCGACAAAGCCCTTCCTGATGAAGATCTCGGGGTCCTAGTGCTGGACTGGAGGAGGCGAGGGAAACAGAGGAAGCCCCTCTACTGAGGTAAGTACCCATTTGGTGCACTTTTTTTCCCTTCAGGTGCATTTTAAGGAAATTAGAAAAAAAACTGTTTGCTGGGACTTGTAGTTCTGCAATACTTAGCAGCTGCCTACAGATGCTCCCTTCAAGGCGTTCCTGGAAAAAGTGATGCAACAGTTCCGCTCACACAATGACAAAGCTGTGGCCACTAACACAGGGGCCAATGTCGCAGGCCCACAGGTCCAGCCTCCCAGGGGGACAGTGAATCACAGAGTCCTGCCTGCACCTATGTACATGTTATTCCAGTGTCCCCCTCCCCTCCTGGCCTGACCCTGGCCATGAATACACCGTCTGTAGCTGCACAAAACCCTCTCAGTGACTCAGAAGGAAAGGGAAGAGAGTAATTTAAGATGCCTAAACCTGCCAGTCCGCCCAGCGGCTGCTGGAAAGAGGAACACCCAGGCTTACCTCACGAGCCAGCTCACAAAACAGCCATTCTGTGAGCCATAGAGCTGCCTCACGCTCCACAGAGCGCCACTATTGAGAGGTGAGCCGTGATCCCATCGTCTGGAGCGAGACCAACACTGAACAGCCAGCTACTGCTCAGCAGGACGGCTCGGCCCGCATCACTTCCAGCCATTCCAAGGGCTGCAGAACACCTCTGTTACTTACTAACCATTTTACCTCAGAGCTCCATAGACACCAAGAGCCCGATTCACACTGATTCCACAGAACAGAAATGATGCAGCAAACTTGGAATGGACTCAAGGAATCTTGTGAGGAAAAAAAAAAAAAAAAGTGCCCAAAGGGGTATTCACCTCAATACAGGGAAGGCTCTCGATTCTACCAGGGGCTTCCCCTGTCCACCTCCGCAAGGACGTGTGGACTGCATGTGCAGTATCACAAACCCGATCCGGCTTCAATGGAAAAAGCCAAGTCCAATTGAGTCAACTGCGCGAGCCGTCTGCGCACTGACCCGATCTGGCTTGGCTTTCTCCGCTGAAGCCCGAGTGGGGCCGAGCTCCTGTGCAGGCGCAGTGCAGCCCCGAGTCTGTGAGCTTTGGGGGACTCAACGCTGGAACGGCCTTGGTGGAAGAGGAAGGGGGAAGCCTCTAGTGGAGAAGGTGCCCATACATCTAGCAATGGTGGGAAGATTCCACCAAGAGACAGATCTCTCATCGAATCTGATTAGAGAGAGATCTATCGGTTGCCCATATGCTACAGGCTAATTCCCGATCAATTTCAGAATTGTCCGAGTCCGCCGCATCCGCCATCCGCCTAATGTATTGTTCATGTGCCCCCCATGTGTTACTGTGCGGTGCCCATCTGTCTTCCATTTCCTGCTCTTCTGTTTGTGCTTCACAGGACACCGGTGTTTAGCACATGTGACCACACACGTGCCACACGCTGTACGCCGGCGGCGTGTGAGGCACCAATGAAAGAGGAAGAAGCAGATTACAGATGGGCACCGCACGGTGAGGAAAGGTAATGTATAAATGCACACATGGGGGGCACATCTACACAGCGCCAGGGGTTTTGTTGCGTTCGCCACGATATTGCTCGCCGTTACCGCTGCACACATGATCGACCACGACGACCCGACATCTTGCTTGTTCAGTTGACGAGGTTTAAAAATATACTGCTCAGATCACTTTAAAGGGATCTGTAAGTTACCTAAAAAAGGCAGTTTTACTTACCTGGGGCTTCTGCTGCACCCCTCCCCCCACAGTCGTTCTGCACCCGCGCCGGTACTCTATGATCCTCCGGTCCCCTGCCCCGGCTCAGTTTCATTTTCGCTGACTAAGCCCATCGCCGGACACTACGTTTTCTCAGCCCTCATATCCTTGTTTGCGCTCCTGTCACCGGTAGCATCCTGCACAGGCACCGTAGAGATGTTCTCACACTGCGTCTGCGCAGGACGCTTGCAGCCACAGGAACGTGAACGAGGACGCACGTGGGCAGGGCCGCGCAGGAGCAGTGGCCAGAGACAGGCTCGGTCGACAAAACCAAACCTGAGCTGCGGCAGGGGACAGAAAGGATCGTAGAGTACCGGCTCGGGCATGGGGTGACTTCAGGGGGCTGGTAGAAGCCCCAAGTAAGTAAAACTGCATTTGTTTAGGTGAATTAAAGATCCCTTTAAAGTGCGATTCAGTTAGAATACATATGCTCCTAAGTGAGCAGCATATTGAACATTTGACTGTGTCAGTAGGATTCCTGCTCTCTGCAGTCTCCTCATCTCTGCTGCCAGCTGATGTGTCGGGGGTGATGGCGCTGTCGCAATATCACAGGTTAATTATTATTTGTAAGTTCACAACACCAGTCTTCTTATGAAGGATGTAGTTATTTTAATAAGAGGAAATGATTAAATTAAGTCAACAAAAGCAAGTAATGAGGGCCTGGCAAGAAACGCACGCGTCACTGGGAATGAGCACAAAGTTGTCATGAAAATCATCACAAAACCAGGGAGGGAATTCAAGCTGTATTTCATCATTTTTTGTATCTAGAAATTTCTTCTCTGGTCCTCAACTTTAGGAGTCACGTGATCCCCATCTGATGAGTGGACAGCCATGGTCCTCCAGGCCATTTTGTGTCTGAGCTTCTTGTCCAAACTCCACCCACAATCCTTTGCACCACAAGCTATAAAACTCCCACACCAATCCAAAAACTCTGAGCTCCTCCGCAATGCCAAACAGTGCAGCCACTTCTCTGCGGTTACTCTGAATAAGAGAAGGCTGGTGATGATAATAGGCACACCACTCACCCAATCAGTGGATGGGGGTAATTGGCAAGAGCGTTCGATCCCCTTCCAGAAAAAGCAGCAGGAGGCCGGACTGCAGCAATAAAGTGGCGGCCCGCTTCCTGAAGTTCTATCATGATGTCATAACAGGAATACTTTCAACTCCTATTTGAAAGGGACCCCGGGCAGAGACAAAAAAAGCAAATCTGAACTTGCCTGGGGCTTTCTCCAGGCCCCCCATACCCCTCCAGTAGCCCATGAAGTCCACCGGCATCCTCCAGGTCTCCACCCTTGTTCTGCTGACCGCTCCATTAGCCCAGCATGCACCCAGTACGCGCACCTGGCTCGATCACGCACCCATTGCCATTAACATCCTGCGCTCGGTTCTCAAAAGACTGAATCGGGCATGCACAGAACGCTTACTGTGATCTAGCTGGGTGCACAGACAGGACGCCAGCTGGACCACAGAGTTGACGCCAAGGGACCTCAGGGGCTACGGGTGGCTGGAAAAAGCCCCAGGCAAGTTCAGATTTGCTTTGTAAGTCTCTGCTTAGGGTCCCTTAAATGTTGACCACACACAGATTCTAATGTGATGAATAATGGTAATAAAAATAGAATGATTTACTTCAGAACGATTCAGTTACACCATATAGGCCCAGTTCCCACTAGCTACAAAAAATGGACCATCCGTTTAATCCGCTGCGGTAAGCGGGACTCAAGACTGGAACCAGCACTATAATTCCTGGATTGACAATGAAACAAATGCAGACAGAATCCACGCATCTATGAGAACGGAAAGCGTCAGATATCCATAGGCTGGTCACCGCATATGTTCCGATTCTATTCCCCTGTCCTGTGTCTCGGTCATCTAAGATCCTCCGCCACTGCTGCCAGCGTCACCCAGCTCCACTGCACGGGACCAGCGCCAGTATATAGATCAGAGCCTGGGTCGAAGCATGAGGCTCCCATTGTAATCCTCCAACTGTAGTACTGCGCAGGCACAGAATGCTCCTGGCCACGGGAGCACATGTAACGAAGCACGACTCATCCAGTGTACAGAGCCATCCAGCGGGAGACTACAGGAGCCTCCAGAGGCGCTCCCTGCATGCAAATCACTAGTATTGAGACAATTGTTATTTGATCTGAGGAGGCGGACTGCAATCCGCGAAACGCGTTATTAAAGTGTCGGGTGTCTATTAAAAAAATATTACTTTTTTTGGGCTACCCCCTTCTTTCAGAGGTAAGTATATTTTTATATGTTTTATCCAGCTTACATTATCCATTCCACACATCACATCTTGGGGCGCCTCCTCCCTCCCAGTAATATTCCACACCAACCCCCCTCTGCTTGAGGTGTTGGCCGTGTATGTTGGTTTCTTGGAACCCTTACATCCCTTTTTCTTTTCCTGGAGCGACCTACATTGACGAAGACTAAAGAACCTGAGTGAGGAGGGGCTTTCCTCACCAGCCGTTACACTGTGGTTGCTGGTCTTGCAACCTATTCTTGGGAGTATTCTGCACATACTGTTGTTGAGTGACCCATACCCTCAACGTGCTACACTATCAAGGGCTCCTGGTGTCCCCATCTCAATTTTTGTCTCCTTTGGAAGGTCCTCGGACTCCATTGGTACCGCACCCTCTAAGTATAAAGCTTGTTTCATCTCAGGTACACTTTTATTCACCCCGAGACCACATGTGTGCCAACGTAGCCCCTGCCCCTCGCAGCAGAGTGCTGAGGAGCTTCTGTGGCATTCTGCATCTCTGATACAGAGAGCACAGCGGCACTCATATGGATTACCCAGAGGCTTCCCTCAACTGAGGTAAGTACCACTTTAGGGCAGTTTTTCTCCCTTCAGGTTTCCTTTAGGTGCCTTACACACTAGCGCGCTGCATCGCCTCGCATTACATTGTCCCGCTGCCTCCCCGTCACAAGGGCAATGCAAGTCTATGGAGACTTGCACACTTAATGCAATGCAACACGGCGTGCCAGAGTTATACAAACCGCCACATTCCGGACACCCAGTCTGCAGCATATTGCCACATGATCCGTGCCTAAAGCACAGATTATGCACAGATTATGCAGTAATGCAATTCAATAGGCTATGCAGTAAACAACGGAAGCGCGGTCCGAGAATCCAAGACGGGGATCCAAGGGACGGACTTCATGGCTGGTTTCTGCAGTGCGGCATCGCACCGCACAACTCAAGTGTAAAACTGGCCTTAAAGAGAGCCCGAGGTGGGCTCATAAAATAATAACAAAAAAAAAAAAAAAGGCTACCTGATCCGGGGGGCTGTGCAGATCAGGTAGCCACCATCCATGCTGCTCCCAGCTGCTCCTGTAGGCCGCACTGGCCCACTATCACTCTTGTGACCCTTGGGTCACGTGGTTGGAAGAAGAGATTATGTCTCGCATTCACAGCGTGCAAAGAGGTGGGGGAGTGGCAGGGGGCGTGGCCAGGGAGAGAGCGCTGTCTAATGGCAGCTCTGGAAAGCCTGCAGGAACGCCCCTAGAGGCGATCTGAGCAGGGAATCCGTCTCCCCCATGTTTACCTCCGAGATAGCGATAAATAATTGGGGGGGGGGGGGGGGCAGAGAGCGGCGGTGTGGGGCACAGAGACATGTCATGAGGCAGAGATCATGCCTCTGTGTCCCATCTGACCCCCCCCCCCCCTCTCCCCCAAACCGCCTCGGGTTCTCTTTAAGTTTACTAAATACAAAAAGGATAATATGCACTAAAGGGAAGGGTAAATGCAGCCTTTAAAGTCAATCAGTTCTCAGATTATGATCTTTTTTATACATGGTTTTCTTCAAATTGAATACTATTCCATCTCACTGTGTGTGCAGCCAGCACTGTGCTGGAGGCCTGACGTCCCCATAGGAAGTGTCTTTCTGTAAAATGATCTCAGGTTTAGCGGGAGTGCAGCTCAGTGCTGTGATGACCAGGAGGCACAAGCTGTCCCTCTCACACCAGCCGCAGTCAACTGTTCTGGCATACCATTGTCCTGACACAAGTCACAGCTGACCAGATCATGTGACCTGACAAAGGACAGCAGGCCCCTCTCTGTGGAGAGCACACAGCTCAGGTCACTCATGCCAGTACTGCCAGGCGTCGCCAGCCGAGTACAGACAATGCATAGGAAATGCAGGAGACTAAAAGGTCTTACACAAAATCCATTAAGTAATAAATAAATTAAATAAAACAAAAATAAAAACAAAGTATTTTTCCCATGCATCGGAATATTACCGAATTATAATGCATTTATTCCATATAATGTACATATGCCTAATTTTGATTTCTGTTTAACAGCTACAGTACAGCTGTATCCTAAGTTTAGTTAATATATACAGTATTTCTGGTGTACATAATAAAAACAGAGGTACACTAATGCAAGTGGCACCAAACTCTTGCACAGGACAGAAGAAAAACAGAGAGAAATGCACCTTGTATGTATTTAGAGAGTTTATCCTGTCTAATTCCCCCTCATCTGTGACTAATTACAAATTGTAATTTGATCTCTCACCCGTGCCACCTTACTGCCTTGGCAAATAAGCTCATTTGAAAGCACAGGGTGTTAGCAATATGTATGCTTTCATGAAAGCAGGAAGTAGAAACAGTGAAGATTTATTTCAG
This sequence comes from Hyperolius riggenbachi, assembly GCF_040937935.1. Classification (NCBI taxonomy): domain Eukaryota; kingdom Metazoa; phylum Chordata; class Amphibia; order Anura; family Hyperoliidae; genus Hyperolius; species Hyperolius riggenbachi. Next base: position 330,719,652 of record NC_090651.1, on the reverse strand, counting down.
GATTCTTATCAGCTGTAACAAAGAAACGTTTTTCTTTAAAGGTTATTATGCTGTTGCCTATATTTTACAGCAGAGAGGAAGTTCTGAGTTCAGGTCCGCTTTAAAAGTTAGAATGTCCCAGCACATGATCTGTTTAATAGGATTCACTGGAACCACATAGCAGATGGGTCTGGTGCACAGATCTGCCCCCTTGCAGAAAATGGCCCTGGCCTTTTCTACATCAGATATAGAAAGGATAGAGGCCTTTTTCTGCAAGGTGGCGTGGCTACACTTTGGAACCCAGCAGATATGGGGATACCGTGAATCCTATTACACAGACAACATACTGGGGCATTCACGTTGGCAATTACAGGCTGGGATGGCTGACTGGGTAAAGTGTTAGCTGGAGATTTTTGTTCCCAAAAGCAGATGCCATCTTAATATAGCTTTAAAATTCCTAAGTTTTGCTAGCGATGAAATACCTTTTATGTACGTCCCCCTTCTTTGCTGTGTAAATGCTCCCGCTCCCCGCAGCCTCTTCCGGGTCAGCCATTAGTGTGCAGGCACTGGCCTGGATGCGTGCGCCCTGGAGCCCACTGACGTCACAACTATGTCATGTTCATGTGCAGAGTGCTGCCAGCCACGGATACACGATGTAGGACCCGCGCAACCGGGCCAGCACCTGCGCACTAATGCCGACCCGGAAGAGACTTCCGGGGGGGGGGGGGGGGCTCTTAGTTAGCAAAGGAGGGCAATGGAGGAGAATGGGGGGGAGGGGCAACATGGCAGCTTCCCATACATGCCTGCTCCCCCCCATTTATCCATTCAGCTCTGGTATCCTTTAAAAAAAAAAAAAAAGTTTAAATAACAAAAAAAAGAGGCTTTTGTAAAGGTAATAAAAAAACTCACACAAAACACAGACCTTAGAGGGTTTGTCATGTACTGGAATGGGCAGAGCTGTACTGCCAACGAATAGAACAGGAGTAATTTCCTGTGCGAATGCGATGTTCTACAGAACCAGGACAGCAAGAGAAAAGCAATCCTGTACTTAAAGTAGACCTGTCAGGATTTTAAAACAAAGCTAACTGCCAGAAAATGACATAGCTGATCAGTGAAAAATCACAAGTGGAAGGGGAACCCATTTTAAACATTAGATCCGTCGCTGTGATACAGAAAACGTACGGAGCAGGTACATTTTTTTAACAAAAGGGAACTGAGCCTTACACTTTAAAGGGAACCTAAACTGAGAGGGATATAGATTTTTCCTTTTAAACAATACCAGTTGCCCGGCAGCCCTGCTGATCTCTTTAGGTGCAGTAGTGGCTGAACCACACACCCGAAACAAGCATGCAGTTAATCCAGTCTGACTTCAGTCAGAGCACTTGATCTGCATGCTTGTTCAGGGGCTGTGGCTAAAAGTATTAGAGACACAGGATCAGCAGGAGAGTCAGGCAACTGGTATTTTAAAAAGGAAAAATCCATATCCTTCTCAGTTTAGGTTCCCTTTAAAGCAAACCTGTGAAATGGAAAAACAAAAGGTCACATACTTCCCTAAGTAGAGGGAAGCTTCCGGATCTTCCTTGTCTCCCTTCACCTCGCCGTTCCAGCGCTAGGACCCCGAACCTCATGGCTGCACTCGACGAGAACGCGCATGCCCACACTGCATACGATGGCTCGCGTCTTCACAGTTGCCACTTCTCGGGCTCGGCAGAAAAAGACAATCGCGTTTAGCTCCGTATGAAGGAACCATCTGCTACTGCGCAGTGTGGCCAAGCTCTGTCATTGGGCTTCTGGGGGGGGTCACAGAGCTAGAATGGCGAGGAGTTGGGGGACGGGTGAAGCCTCTGGATTATCCAGATGCTTTCTTCTACCGAGGTAAGTACTCAAACTGGGCACTTTTTTTTGCTACAGGTACACTTTAAAAACGAACCCAAGGAAAGAGACATATGGACGCTGCCATATTTATTTATTTTTAAACCATACTAGTTGCCTGGCATCCTGCTGATCATTCTGGGATCAGTAGTATCTGAATCACACCCCTGAAACAAGCATGTAGCTAATCGTGTCAGATTTTTGTCAAAAACTTCTTATCTGCATGCTTGTTCAGGATCTATGACTAAAAGTATTTATTATAGGCAGAGGACCTCCAGGACAGCCAAAGTGCATTGTGTAAAAGGAAATATGTCAGCTTCCAATGTGTCTCTTCTCAGGTTCACTTTAAGGATATTCTATAATATGATAAAGTCCTCACTTGCCATCGCTAGAAAGCCTTTATGCGGAGTTGCACTATAAAAGACTTAGGTCAGAAAGGAAGGGAGTACAGGTGCGGATCAGGAAGGACGGGTCAGCTCTTAGAGGAAGAGACATGGAAAGCCCCTCTCCAGAAAAGCCCCCAACTATCAAGCATTGTGTTTAATAATAGATTCCACATCTGTGCTAGCCGGAGTCCTGCCGCAAATCAGCTCTCAATAGCGTTACAGAGACTTCAGCGGAAGAGCTCACTACATACAATGAGGCCGACTGTCAAAAACTGTCCTGAGGTAGTCACTGACATTTCCATGGTAAACACTAATCCTCCTCCAGCTGCTACAGGGAGGTCAGGATGTCATTCTAAAAGACATGAATTGAAAGCAGGCCTCTAGACACCAGGGAACTGTATAGGGGAGGGGACCATTAGACACATGAGATCTTTATAAGGGAGGAAGGTGGCCAGTAGACATTGAGGTTGGCCCTCGACTTGGTCCCAGTGTACGAATTCGCCCCACTTTGTATTTGAGTTTGACACCCCTGCTTTAAAGGAGAACTGTAGTGAGAGGTATATAGAGGCTGCCATATTGGTTTCTACTGGCCATGTCTACTGGCCACCTTCCTCCCTTATAAAGATCTCATGTGTCTAATGGTCCCCTCCCCTATACAGTTCCCTGGTGTTTAGTGCTTTCCCCTACCTCCCCCATATGGCTTCCCTGGTGTTCTAGGGCTTCACCTCCAATGCAGCTTCTCTGGTGATCTAAAGTAGGCCAAACTTAATGCAAAGTGGGGAAACCACTTGAGGGCCAAATTTAATGGCTCTGAAGGCCAGACTTGGCCCACGGACCGGAGTGTGACATGTATGCCTTAAAGGGAAGGCCTGGAGAGTACTGCACAAGCGCCGTACTTCTGTGCCTGCACAGACCGCTCCCGGCTACGTGAACGCGGTCACGAGTGGCATGGCCGTACACTTGCGCAGGCTGCAGAAGATGCAACAGAGGGGACTCCGGGCCACCGGCTAGGAGCGGAGCTGTGGCAAGGGACACATCGGCTGCCAGGGGCTGGAGGAAGTGGATCTTGCTTTTTTTTTTTTTTTCTTTTCAGCTCAGATCTTCCCTTTAAGGCCAGTACTCACTGGAAGATGGATTGGGAAACCCTCAGTGACCCGACGAAACAGCGCTCCCCAATCCATCTTCCTACCCGTGGGAACACATGACGGGCACGAACGAATGTTCGAATGATATCGGCACTTTGAATGGGAGTCATCGTGGATCTTAAAGATCTTATCCACCATGTCGGCCATAATTGCCGCCTGCCACAAAACTGTTGCTTAATCGCGCACACATACCCATGGGGTAAAAATCGTGGAAACAATTGCTCAACGCGCAAAAAGGCCACTTGAGGGAAGCAAGGGGGGAAAAAAACATCACTTGAAAAATTGTGCCGTGGGTACATAGCTTTACAGGACTCCAGAAGGTGCTGAATAATATTATAGCAGTGTCAGATTCAGCAGTGTCAGCAGTGAATTTATATAGCAGTGTCAGATTCTAGGGCCCACTAGAACCCATTCAGCTGTGCTTTGGGATGGAAGACAGTCACTAAAAAAATAATCAAGAAAGCACTACACTGATACAAGTGAGGAACTCACACCCATACAGTTGCACTGTAACTCTGGACCAGAACTCCTAGCAGTGTGTAAGTGGCTAAAAAAGGACCAAAAAGCCCTATCTTCCATTGTAAGAGGGCTAATTTCTGTTTTGTTTGTGAACTCGCACCTGTTATTGCGATTTAGCCAAATCGCTATCGCGGGTCCTGCAGCATTTTTTGAGCAATGAAAGTGATAGGAGCGGTGCAAAAACACTTTTGAATCACTTTTCAAGATCAATTTTGCAGTGACCTTGTGAGCAATTTTCTGTTTCCATAAAGTTTCAACTACTTGCCATGTCTCCCAAGGTCCAGCTTCTGGCAAGTACCCCCGCTCTTTAGCACAAGAGGTCAACGGCGCTATGACCTCTTGTGCTGGAGGCGGGGCTACTACATATCAGAAGCAGGTGGAAACAGATCTTGTGAGACCCAGTAAGTATTTTTAAATCAGAAGTTTGTACAATCACCGGCAATGTGGAGCCTTGTAGCCGCACATGCGCAGAACACCCCCGGCAATGGGAGCGCGTTCAGGAAGGTGTGCCGCCAGGCCAGCACATGCGCAGTAATGCACAACCTGGCTGACTCACCAACATTAACGGGGCCTTTTACAGCCGAACGGTGGAGGTCGTCAGTAAGTGAGCGAAGTGGAAAGCATGAGGACTCCTGCCCACACATATGTAGTCACCATTTAAACAGGTCAGTTCACCTTGGGTATCCTTTAACCCTTTAGCTCCCAATTTATTTAGACGCTTGCAAGTGCTCCAGGCCAATTTATTTTATCAGGTTTTTTTTAAAATGTCTTTTTTTTTTTTTTTACATTTCCTTGCTTCTAATTAGTACAGTTGCAATGTTAATTTATGGCCACTTGTCACTAGGGGGCAGTGTGAGACAATAACAGAGGACTTCTGCTATCAGTTTCTATATTTTCTGCTAGTAAAGAGAGATCATAGCATGCCAAGAATTTACTGCACACAAGTTCTGTCGACTGAGGCCAAAAGCAGCGCACTTATCTCAAACAAGATAACTTTATTGAAGTTGCTAATGGGTTGAAAGATCTGCTAAGGGCATGCTGCCAGATACCTCAGGACACCATCTGAGATCTTGTGGTATCCATGCTCTGATGAATAACAGCTGTTTCAGTGGCACAATGAGGACCAACCCGATATTAGGCAGGGGGCTGTAATATTTTGGCCATTCAGCACATTTACATATAGTGTATTTCATATAGTGTATATAGTGTATTCAGTTTCCCTTTAGGAGAAGCCTATCTGTAGTGAGTGAACCACATAGCACATTGTGCAGAAGAGCAGAGACAAGCACTAATGAAGCGAAAGTATCTTTTCTGCATCATTTCTTGAAACCACTTCCCCTCCTGCTACCGCCAGTGTCTTCATCTAGAGCAGGGGTGTCACACCTAAATACAAAATAGGCCTCAATTCACTAAGCTTTATTAAACACTATCAAACGTTTGATTATTTACCTCATGGGTAAAATCTAATTTTGAATTCACTAAGGTGTTATATATTTATCCAATGTTCTATAGATATAACTTTAAGATTTTAGATTTTATCCATGAGGTAAATTATCAAACGTTTGATAAAGTGTTGGATAAAGCTTAGTGAATTGAGGCCAAAGTGGCCGAGACTGAACACTGGGACCAAGTCGCGGGCCAACCTTAATATCTACTGGCCACTCGCCTCTCTTATAAAGTTACCTGGGCCATATGCAATTAACTTTTTCTTCTGAGTTTTCTCTCAGGTGATATTTGTCAACTTGTCAAAAAAAAATGCATTTTAAACCGCCAGCAAGTACAAACATACTCAAAATAATTTTGATAGTGCTTTTTCATCTACTTTTTTTGGTACTTTTTCAGTTGCAAAGTGCTTAAAAGTTATTTTAAAAAGAAGTTGAAAAAATATTTCCTAGGAGAAAACGGAGGTGAAAAAGTTAATTGCACATGGGCTCTGGGCCTAAATGCAATTCACTTTTTCTCCTGTGTTTTCTCCTAGGAGATAAATTTTTCATTTTGTATTTAACATTATTTTTCAGCACTTTCTAACTGAGGGCTGGTGCACACCGAGCGGCTTTTTGGGCGTTTTCAGATCCGCTTGCGGCTGCGGATCTGCTTGGTCAATGTATCTCAATGGGGTGGTGCACACCAGAGCGGCAGGCGTTTTGCAGAAATGAAAAATGCTGGGGTGAGGCATTTTTTGGATTTCGGATGCGTTTCTGCCTCAATGTTAAGTATAGGAAAAACGCAAACCGCTCTGAAAAACGGCACTTCAGAGCGGTTTTGCCAACGTTTTTGTTACAGAAGCTGTTCAGTAACAGCTTTACTGTAACAATATATGAAATCTACTATACTGAAAACCGCAGCAGCAATCCGCAAAACGCCTCATAAAAATAAAAAAAAGCGTTTAAAAATCTGCTAGCATTTTGTGGATCTGCTAGCGGGTTTTGGTGTGCACCAGCCCTGAAAAAGTACCAACAAGTAGATTAAATTTATTTTGAGTATTTTCTTGCTTGTTGGGTGGTTATAAGGTTTTTTATTTACAAAGGTGTGAAAAGATCACCTAGAAGAAAAGTCAGGAGATAAAGTTAATTGCACATGGGCCCGGGTGTCTAATGCTGGGATTACACGGTGATATTTTTCAGCAGATTTACTGTCTGATCGATTTTCCGATCTCAGGAAATCATGTTTGGCTCTGGTAGTAGTAGGCCCATCATTCTGTGCAACATATTTTCGATGATCTCCAGGAAATTCCTACCTTACAAAACTGCCTCCCGCACCCCCACGCACAGCAGCTATGCCAGGCCAGCCTCATACTGCGAGCTGCAAACACCTGGAGGCCTGTTTATAGAGAAGAGATGCCGGCGCTATATAAATACTAATAATGGGGGTTGGGGGACACATTGCGTATGTCTGTCGGCGGGAAATCAATTGCCAGCATGCCAGATTGAGCGTTTGCCCAATTTCTGACAGAAATTGATGGAGAGGACGATTAGATGGCCCCATTGCAGCATCAATCTGTTCCAGATTGGTTCATTACAATTGAATTTGTGGGATATCGATGCCACAAATCTAATAATGTATGGGCATACTTGCGACGATACGCTATGTCTTATTTATACTGACCTGGGGCTTCCTCCAGCCCATGAGGACTGTGGGCTCTGTCACCAACGTCCCCAGAAGCACAACACTCCCAGCCTGGCATGCACAGAACACCACGACCAAAGATACCGTCCGCAGGCGACCACATGACAACGAAGCAGCCAGGGAGCCCACAGTTTACCTGGAAAACCCCAGGTAAGTATAAATTAGACATAATGAACCGTCTCTGACAACTGAAGCAAAAGGGATATGAAGACTGCCATATTTATTTCCTTTTAAACAATACCGGTTGCCTGGCCATCCTGCTGATCCTCTGCCTCTAATACTTTCAGCCATAAACCCTGAACAAGCATGCGGCAGATCAGGTGTATCCGACAGTATCTGGCAAAATTAGCTGAATGCTTGTTTCTGGTATTATTCAAACACTACCAGTGTTCTCCCCAGAATTTTTTTCCAGCCGGGTGGCATGAAATAGTAGCCGGGTGGCATGAAAAAGCAGCCGGGTGGGGCGAGATGAAAATGCAGGGCAACTCTGCTTACAGCATAGGAGGAGGTGAGGAGGTGAGCCGATGACAGCCGGGTGGTCACCAAAACTAGCCGGGTGGAGCACCCGGCTAAAAGAGCCTGGGGAGAACACTGACTACTGCAGCCAAATAGATCAGCAGGGCTGCCAAGTAACTGGTAACGTTTAAAAGGAAATAAATAGGACAGCCTCCATATTGCATCTGCTTCTTTGGCATTAGGAAGATAGATGCAATTGTTTATGACTAGGGATAGCCAATGAGATGCAAATAATCCTGTAGCGATGCAGGGATATGCAAATTCTGTATGCAAATCTATGCAGCTTGAAAAATAGTTTTATTCTATATAAACACTGCATAATATACAGTATATACATACATATACAAACACACAGGCGCTATGCAGTTGTGTGCCACTCAGACGGATACACTTGGTTATTTATGTGTACAGGTCTGCAGACAAGCGTACACATGGTGTGAGGCCTGTGCAGGGAGGACGGCTAGTATAATATTTATCAGGAAAATACCAGGAAACAAAAACCTCTGAACAATGTCAGGAGGTGGTCAAGGCCAGACAGCTACTTTATTTTGCAGAGAACAATTCCCTTTTCACGCTGTGGCTTACTGTCCATTCTGGCCTTGCCCATTCGTCATGTTTCATTTATCAGCTGCTAAGCTATGGCTGTGGTTTGTGTCAGTAGCAGAGGATATTGAGGCAATGAACGCACAGCTGCCTCACACACACATCGCATTTCATCAGCTGCAGAGACACGTTGCCTCGTACCACAGAGAGAAAGCACCACCTCATGTACACTTCAATCTCCTGACAGCCACAACAACTGCTCATCTGCTCCGTAGCAGAGAGAGGGGGAGCACCTGCGGCCGGACCGCGCAAGGCAGTAAGCCCCCTACTCCCGCAGTTACCGGGCCAGATTGCGGAGGCTGTAGGCAGCGGAGCAGGACGGCAAGGGGCTAATAAGCGCTAAGGGGGCTGGAGAAAGCCACAGGTATGTATAAAACTTTTTTATTCCTTCATCTCAGGTTTCCTTTAAAGAGAGCCTAAGGTGGGTTTAAAAAATGAAAAAACAAAACAAAAAAAAAGTAGGCTACCTGATCCGCGGGGCTGAGTAGATCAGGTAGCCGCAAAAACCGCCGCTCCTGTGGGTCGCAATGGCCCACTTTCACTTTCGTAACCTCTGGGTCACGACGCTACGCTGAGAGACTGTGTGTCTCTCATAGCGTGCAGGGAGGCGGGGTAGTGGCAGGAGGCGTGGCCAGAGGGAGAAAGCTGCCCAATGGCAGCTCAGGAAACCCTGCAGGAACGCCCCTGGCTGTTGTTTTAAACAGGAAATTACTCTCCCTTGTGTTTACTTCTGAGTTAGCGACACATCTTGACGCTAAACGCGGGTGGCTACAGCGCGGCGGTGGGGGGGGGGCAGAGAGCCATGTCATTAGGCAGAGAACATGCTTCTGAGTCCCATCTGCCCCCCGAAGATCCACCTCAGCTTCTCTCTACAGGTGGTCACTAATGATCCAACCTTTTTCTTCCTAGCTTACCAAATCTATGTAGTGGAAGAGTAAAGTGAGCAAATATATATTGAATGCATACTTTAGGCAGTCCCTTATATTACATAGAAATGGTGAGATTGGATGAAAAAGATTGGACCATTAGTGGCCACCTTTAGTGAGAAGCCTCTGTATGGTCCAAAAGCATTCCAGATTCTACTGGAGACCACCACCGCCTCAAGTGACCCTTGTCTTCTTCGGGAGCGTACTCCCGTTCGTGTACCAGCGAATATGTACTGTGCATGTGTCCATTCGTATCCAGGACTGATATGCTGTATCGGTGGGCCCCAAGAGGATCCAGAGGCTTCACACTACTTAGGCAAGTATCTAATTTTAATTTTAAACATTCAGGTAAGCTTCATGATGCCACATCTCTGAGGGCTCGTTTCCACTATAGCGTTGCGGAATCGCCGGCGAATCACCGCAGGAAAATCGCATGCGGGTGCGATTTCGCATGCGTTTTTGCCGCGATTTCGCATAGGTAAGGGTGATGCGATTTTAACCATGTCACTGCCTGTGTGAATTAACATGGGTACCTATGCGAAATCGCATGCGAAATCGCGGCAAAAAACGCATGGGGAAAACGCATGCGATTTCCCTATTAAATACATTGCGTGCGATTCGCCTGCATTCCACACGCAGGCGAATTCTGAGGGCCCTACCCTGCAGATTTTTTCTGCACAGAAAAACGTGCAGGAAAACGCACAAGTGGAAACAGTCCCATCCTCTTGCACTGGCTATGCGAATTCGCATGCGGGCACCGCATGCGAATTCGTGATAGTGGAAACGGGCCCTAAAGCTCTGAGGGAGAAGAGGTATAGTGACATCATCACATGCTGTACAGCTTACCAAGCCACAAAGGGGCGTGTGCAGGACCAAGCCTAGGGTGCTTAAAGAGAACCCGAGGTGTGTTTAAAGAATGTTATCTGCATACAGAGGCTGGATCTGCCTATACAGCCCAGCCTCTGTTGCTATCCCAAACCCCACTAAGGTCCCCCTGCACTCTGCAATCCCTCATAAATCACAGCCATGCTGTGAGGCTGTGTTTACATCTGTAGTGTCAGTCTCAGCTGCTCCCCCGCCTCCTGCATAACTCCGGTCCCTGCTCCCGTCCCTTCCCTCCAATCAGCAGGGAGGGAAGGGATGCAGGCGGGGTCTGGAGTTCTGCAGGAGACGGGGAGAGCAGCAGACTGACACTATAGAGATAAACACAGCCAGCTCTGACAAGCTGTTTGTCAGCAGCGTGGCTGTGATTTATGAGGGATTGCAGAGTGCAGGGGGACCTTAGGGGGGTTTGGGATAGCAACAGAGGCTGGGCTGTATAGGCAGATCCAGCCTCTGTATGCAGATAATATTCTTCAAACCCACCTCGGGTTCTCTTTAACACCTCTGCACAAAACAGTGGTCCTGCCAGCCAAGAGTAGCGTTGATTTCAAGAAGTTCCAGAACTGTACTCAGATATGTACTGGTATATATAAAAATAAACCTAGTAATCCTTGGGCTGAATGTATTCTTTTTACAGCCAGCCACGTTTAAAATGTACCGTCTTTTGACTGGATGTCAGCTGTATGAATGTAGTGCTTTGTGCACATGGAAAATATGAGTCGTGCTTCGTGGAGGAGGAAAGCAGTTAAAGGAAGATGGTGAGAGAGGTTCTCACTCAGTGACATATGCACAGCTGTGTATAGCGAGTGGGGAGACGCACACACCCACTACCAGAGAACATACAGGAAGAAGACTCTTAGCAGTGGCAATGTGCAGCAGAGTAGAGTGTGTGAGTGCACTATATACATTATATACAGACAAGTGTTAAGGGGCCCATACACTTAACAATTTTCCCGCCAAAATACGGCCGTTTCGATCACAGTGATCGAAAAATCTGTGAAATCGCCGCGGACACCGCTGACAGAACGATGGATTTCTGTCCGAAATCCATCAATCCTGTCGACTCCCGTCGCTCCATCCATGCGGAAGACTTTTCTCGGGGCGGGAGCGCGTCGATAGTGGCGTTCGAATGCCCGGCGACCGGCGCAATACAGCGGAGATACATTACCTGCTCCGCCAGCGAGAGTCCCCGCTGTCACCTCCCGGCTGGCATCTTTTCCGCATCACGGCATCCGGCATAACTTCCTGTGTCACTGCAGTGACAGCGGAAGTACAAATAGAGGGCGCTCTATTTGAACTTCCGCTGTCACTGGAGTGACAGAAAGTTATACGCGGATGCCGGATGTGTGATGCGGAAGGTGATGGGAGAAGATGCCAGCCGTGAGCCGCTGCTGAGAAGATGCTGGGACCAGGCGGAGAAGAAGACAGTGGTGGACCAGGGGACTCGCGCCGGCCGGAACAGGTAATGTATGTGGGGGGGGCGGCAGCTCCTCCACAGATTGTGATCGGTTTCAGGCTGAGATCGATTCACAATCTGTTTGCAGAAGGTGGCCATACGATCCCTCTCTGATCAGATTCTTGGTTTTTTTTTCTGTTTAGATTCGATCAGAGAGGGATCTATCTTTTGGTCGAATCTGATGGCAAATCGACCAGTGTATAGCCACCTTTATTGGCAGATTCAGAGATATGTACACGTGTTTCCCCGAAAATAAGTTGCTGTCATTAACTTTTGCTCCAAAAGATGTGCTAGAACTTATTTTTAGTGGATGTCTTTTATCTCTATGGACACACAAGTTCCTGTGCTGTGTGTCCTCCTGCCTTCCCCACTGAGCCACCTCTTCCTCAGCTGGATACACCTCGTGTCCCCCTTGTACCTTTAGGGCTCTGACACACTATAAGCGCTTTTCTGAGTGCTTTCTAGCCATCAGCACTTTGAGAGCTTTTTAGAAAACGCTCCCATTGACTTACATTAAAATTGCAGTTAAATCACGAGCGACCACAGTGCTCTAAAGACCAGGCCATTTTTTAATAGAAGGGCCACTGCAGCTGTAAGGCCTCGCTGCAGGGCCACACAACACAGCACACAAGTGATTCCACCCCCCCAACAGAACTTTCTGTTGGTGGGGTCTGATCACCCCCCAGATGTTTATTTGTTTTTTGACAAATATTTTCTTGGTTTTTTTTATAAAAAAAGAGTATATTACTTAAATTTTTACCACCACCCCCTCCCCCCTCCCTCACCAGCCAATCACTGATTGGCTGTCATAGGCTTTAGTCTAGGACAGCTGATCACTCTGGAGCCAATAAAGGCAAATCGCAGCACTGTACTAAGTGAAAAGACAGCGGTTTCGCTCCGCCTTCCGTGCAATCTCCTGCACAAGCCAACTCCAGGACCTGACGCCAATTGGCATTAGGTGGTACTGGGGCTGCCGCCGTGGTCATGCCCATTGGCTTGAGGCAGTCTTAGGGTAGTTAATGTAAGTCAATGGGAGCGTTTTTTAAAAAAGCTCTCAGAAATCACTGATGGCTAAAAAGCGCTCAGAAAAGAGCTTGTAGTGTGTCTGAGCCCTTAGCGTCCTCCTGGTGTCTCCCTCTGTACCTGTGTCCTCCTCTATCCTCGCTTTTACCCCGCCCCCCCCCCTCCTCGTGTCCTCCTGCATCCTCTTCTTCCCCCCAGCTTCATGCTACTGTGTCTCCGAGATTCATCTTATGGGAAATAAGTACAGCAACTTGTGTTACTACTGGAGCCAATGTTCTTGCATTCAGGACCATGGTTCCGTTATTTAGGCAATCACTGCACTTACTGAGTAGCAGTGAGTGCAGCGATTAGCCCGATGAAGGAACCATGGTCCCGCCCACAAGACCATCGGCTCCAGTAGTAACACAAGTTACCATACTTTTTCCCCTTACTGCTTACGTTCGGGGTAGGGCTTATATTTGAAGCATGCTCAAAATATCTGCTAAGGCTTACTTTTTTGTCTTAATTTCGGGTAAACACGGTATGACTCAAGCTCCGCAGTGTTCCTAGCTGAGACTCTTAGGTGTTACTGGGTTACTCCAAGTGTTCTAAATAAGTGAGATGAACACAAAATTACCCTAACTTGTGACTAAAGGGAACCTGAAAGGAGAGGGATATGGGGGCCGCCATATGCATTTCCTTTAGAACAATATCGGTTGCCTGGCATGCTACTGACCTATCTGCCATCTGTAGTGTCTGAATTACACACCTGAAAGAATACATGAGGTGACATGTGACATGATGAGATAGACATGTGTAGGTACAGTGCCTAGCACACAAATAACTATGCTGTGTTCCTTTTTTCTTTATCTACTTGAAAGTTAGAAATCAGATATGTAAGTGACAGGGTCTATCCGGGTCAGGGCTTGGTAGGCCATAGCATAACCCTCACTGATAAGGAATTACAGCCATAAACCACTTTCCTAGCAGAAAATGGCTTCTGAAAGCAGCAAAAAGATAAAAAAAAAAAAAGGGTCAATAGTTCATAGATTTTTAACTCTGCCAAACTTCAATGCGTGTGTCATTGAGCGGAGACAATGAAACTGTAAAAACGTAAAAGATAGATTTAAAAATAAAATTGGCTGATGCCTAAAAAGGTCATTTTTTTAGGAGAAGGAGGGTAAATGCACAGGTTTATCTCATCAGTTTATTTTCACCTTGTGTTTCCTTGAGGCCAGTTTCACAATAAACTGGTGGCAGCGATGCGGTGCATCGATTCCGCCACATCGCAACGCCAGGTAACAAGCACTGCTAAAAACTAAAAATATATGGATTCAACCATCAAACAGATCCTTTAGGTCGCATTCACAGTGGAACGTTGCGGTTTCACTCAGCGTTAAAGTCGCAAGACGTCTGCATTCAGAGGTAACGCGTTGCAAGCAGTGAGGTTTTCAACGCGACGTTAACGTTGCACTGTGAAGGTCCGATAGGATTATCAATGCAGTGCGGTAATAAGACTTTATAATGCAGCTCTGCAATGTGGCACTGTGAATGCGACCTACACCAAAATCTGAGTAGAGAGGGATCTATTACTGCCACACGCTGTACACAGATTACACACATCCTGCAATCTATTGGAAATCTGTGAAGCCGCCTTTGCCTGTCGGGCACCCGGCACTCAGTTTCAATGTTGTACGCTCACCTATCCGCCAGCGCCCAGCCCCCCCCCGTGTCTACTCACCATCGCTACCGGGGCGCCATTACCCCAGAACTCGGCAGCAAGTACATAACCACATGAGATTACAGGTACAGGTGCCCCGGCGGCGATACAGAGAAAACACACAAAGTTCTGCATCACCCACTGACTTACATGCATTGTGCTACCGCAGAAGTCCAACAGAAACGTGCTGTTGGCTTTGTAAGTGTGTTAGGCCCCACTGCCATTGCGTTACCCTGCGGTAAAACAGGGGTAAAGCAACGCATACTTGCATGGCAACTATAAAAGGGACCTAAATGTCTCTGATGTCACAGTTTACAGCCCAAATACCAACAGGAGCCGCACACTTCAGCTGACTATCGCTCAAGTGTTTCCAAACTACTTTAATATGTCATAAATACTCACCACAAGCAGAACAAACCTTCATGTAAAAGTCCCACAGCCCAGGGAGCCCAGCAACCACTTCCAACAGCCCCGCATGCCAAGCTCAAGTCTTTGCTTTTAAAGGGACCGTTTTCAAGCGAACGTCGAACAGAGGTAGATTTAGAGCAGTTTTTTGGGGTTAAAAATGATCCAGTGTTCTCCCCAGGCTCTTTTAGCCGGGTGCTCCACCCGGCTAGTTTTGGTGAGCACCCTGCTGTAATTGGCTCACCTCCTCCAGGGTTGCTCACAGAAGCACCGGCCCTGCATTCTGTTGTCTTGCCCCACCCGGCTACCTTTTCATGCCACCCGGCTACTATTTCATGCCACCCGGCTAGAAAAAAATTCTGGGGAGAACACTGTGATCTGCGACGTCAATTTAAAGTGTACTTGAGCCAAAGCTCGAGTACAAAACCACATACTTACCTAAGAAGGGGGGAGGCCTCTGGATCCTAATGAGCTGCACAACGCGGCTCACTCTGACGTCCACATCAGAGAGCACCAGGCGTTGTGTTAGGGGCACGTTATGTGCCCTATAACGTCCCCTAAACGCAACGTCCTGGTGTGTAAGTAGCCTAAAGTCAGATCTGACAAGACTAGCTGCATGCTTGTTTTTGGTGTTATTCAGATACTACTGCAGAGAAATAGACCAGCACTGCTGCCAGGCAACTGGTATTGATTAAAAGGAAATAAATATGGCCGCCTCCGTATACCTCTTACTTCAGTTCCCCTTTAAGCCTAATGTTACAGTACAGTATACACTGACAACCCAAAGAATAGCGCACTTAAAATTTTTAACAGTAGTCTGCAAATTCTGCCAGCCACAATACAACTCCACAGAGGTCTACTTGTCCACAACCAAGACATATGCTAGACATAGATGAAAGTGTTTGAACAGAGGTGCCAAAATACAATAAAACCATTTTAATAACTGTTTAAAAGAGGAGGTAGTAATGTACTTACCTCCCCGGGAAGACAAACAGACACAATTCTGTTATTTTATATTTTAAAAAAATACCATTTATTGGATACTCCATCAGGCAAAAAAGAAAAAGCTAGTAAGGGCCTGGTATGCAGCCAAGCACCTCTGTGCGCTAGACATAAGCTGTGTACACGCGCTAGATGAAAGTCGGCCAAAGCAGTCGGTAACTACCACCTCTAACAAGAAAAAGTGTGTATCCAGCAACCCCGGACCTACCTTAGCCAGCCATCAGCCTAGCGATGCCTCAGTATTGAGAAAAGGTAATTATTTTTCATGGGAAAGGGGGTATCAGCTACTGATTGGGATGAAGTTCAATTCTTTGTTACAGTTCCTCTTTAAAAGGGCACTTCTTCAGCTGCTGTCAGTTATAACCAAAAGGACAACGAATGTGCAGGGTGTCGGTGATGTGCATGCTTCCCTATAGTTGAAACAATATTATTGGTTAAATTGTGCTAATCCGGAAGCTGTTATAGGTCATTGCTATTTTTAGGACGGAGAATTCCAATTTCGGCTGCAGTGAACAAAAGGGACGCAGGAGAGGAGAAAGAGATTGATGAGTAGGCTACACGGGAGGTAAGTATGGCGTGTGTGAGAGTGTGTGAGAGTGTGTGAGAGTGTGTGAGAGTGTGTGAGAGTGTGTGAGAGTGTGTGAGAGTGTTTATTTTGACTTTTAATTTTTCAGGTGTGCTGTAACTGGTTTTAAACTGCTTTTAACAGTTTAATACTGTAACATATAATAACAAAATATGTAATAAAAAAACAGTACAGTATATGTTGTATAAACACGGAGACAACTTTGTATCTCTGAAACATTGTAACTTGAGTGGTTTGTAAGTAGGGTAACTGCCTGTATAGCTGCACCACTCTGCAGGAGAACATTAGCAGCTGTGGAAGAGATACACAAGACATGTTCCTGCCACAGGTCTCTCCACATTGCTGCAGCACTGATGGGAACTCTGAATGGGCTTATGTCAGGGTTAATCCACATTCCCCTCACACAGCAAAGCAGCTGTGTCAGCTCTGCCCTCTGGAGGGACTACATGAGGCTTTGTGACACAAAACAGGAAGAGAATGGGGGTAAGGGGCAGGGGGAAGGGTGTGCAGGCTGCACACACTTATCAGGAAGAGCCAGCCACTCTGTGGGCAAGAAACAAACCAGTCTTTCGTTTTCTAGAAGTCACACAGCAGATAAAGGTTTAATCAGTGATGAGGGCAGAGGCAAGCGTGCCATGAAGGACGACTGCTCTCATTGGCTATCACTCTTTTATAACATTTCCTTGCAATTTAGCATTAGTGCCATTGTGAACTTAGACTGGATTTTTTTGGGGGAGGAAATTTACTGTTGTCATTTGTGAACTGCAATGGAAACTGGATATCGTTAAAAAGGGAACCTGAGATGGGGGATTAGCAATAAAATATACATACCTGGGGCTCCCTCCAGCCTGATCGCTCCCAGGGTGTCCCCTTCTCCCTCTCCGTTTGCCCTGGAAAGTCCTCCAGTCCGGAGCCAACTGAGCATGCGCGCTCCCGTGGGCACACACACCCTCCCGCCTTCACGTCGCCTGGAGCACGACAGGGAAGCGTGCCTGGCTGGACTGCGCATGCACTGACTGGCCCCAACTGATGGATTTTCCAGGGCCAGTTGCGGGCAAACGGAGAAGGAGAAGAGGACGCTGTGGGAGCGATCAGGCCAGAGGGAGCTGAAGGAAGCCCCAGGTAAGTATATTTTATTGCTTATCAGGTACACTGTAAAGGGAACCTGAAGCAAGAAGTATATGGAGGCAGCCATTTTTATTAGCTTGTAAAAGCTAATCTTGTTAAATTTGACAGTGATGTCAGAAACACCTGATATGCTGCATGCTTGTTCAGGGTCTATGGCTAAAAGTATTAGAGGCAGAGAACAAGCAGGATAGTCAGGCAACTGGTAGTGCTTAAAAGGAAATATTTTATATATATATATATATATATATATATATATATATATATATATATATATATATATATATATATATATATATATATATATATATATATATATATATATATATATATATATATATAATAAGCCTTCATATACCTCTCACTTCAGGATTCCTTTAAGGGCTGGTTCCCACTTGGGCACTTTTCAGAGATTTGCTGATTGCCGGCGATCAGCAAAGCGCCGCTGCTAAGGTATCCCTGTGGGATCCTTCTCACTGCAGTATTTGCGATTTACATAAATCACAGAGGTGCTGCATGCAGCGCTTTGGGGGAGATTGCGATGTGATTCTCATTCTGTTGAATGGGAATCACAACACAAATCGCAGTAAAATCGCGATTGGCGTTCATAGTGTGAACTAGCCCTACCACAAAGCCTGCATGCAGCAACTTAGCATAACGCGACCAGTTACAACACAGAGATGTGAACTGGCCTATAGAATAGTATGGGCAGGGAGTTCAAATGCATAATTATTCTGCAATGCAGCTGATGCACTGCGAACTAGCCCTAAAGCAGCAAAAGCCTGAATGCTGCATATGGGTCACAGTGGGGTCAGCGATTTAGCAGTGCAACTGCAGTCATGCCAGACAGGGATTATAATTATTTTTAGGAGATCCAGGCACACCATCATGTATGACATCTCCTGATATAGGGAAATCCTAGAATACGTCTAATAAGGCATCAAAATTACTCAGTCTATAGACACTTTAGGCGGCAGGTCGTAAGTGGTAATACATGGAAACGAACGAGCGGCCTTTCCATGTCAGTTCACAGAGGGTGTCTCCGTGAACAGCCTGGGAGCCTCCGATCGCGTCTCACAGGCTAATTGTAAACACGCGGGGAAGAAATCCCCGCTGTTTACATCATATGGCGCCGTAAAGGAGATCGGCGATCCCCGGCCTCTGATTGGCCGGGGATCGCCGGCATCTGATAGGCTGAAGCCTATCAGAGGCGACGCAGGACGGATCGCCGTCCTGTGCCGCCCAGGGGAAGGAGGGGAGGGAGAGAAAGAGGGAAGCCCGATATCGCTGCAGAGGGGGGCTTTGAGGAGCCCCCCCCCCCCCGCAACACGCAGGCAGCCGGCAGCGATCAGACCCCCCCAGCAGGACATCCCCCTAGTGGGGAAAAAGGGGGGGGGGGGGAGGCGAGTCCGGTCGCCCTGCTGCAAATACGATCTGTGCTGTGGGCTGGAGAGCCCACCCAGCACAGATCGTTACAAAATAGCCCGGTCCTTAAGTGGTTAAAGCAGACCTAAACTTAGAACTTCCTCTCTGCTCTAAAAGATTCGCAACAGCATAATAACCCTTAAAGAATAAAAAGGTTTTAGTTACAGCTGATACAAATCCTGCAATAAATCTGCAGTGTTGCTACTTCCTGATTTCATGAAAGCAGACATTCTGTGCTTTAAAATGAGCTTATCTGCCGTGGCAGTCAGCTGACACAGGGTGGGATCAAATTACAACTTGTGATTAGACAAAGATGAGGAAGAATTAGACAGGCCAAACCAGTGGTCCTCAAACTAAGGCCCACGGGCCAATCCCACGGGCCAATTGCGGCCCCCTGAGGCTTTTTCACTGCCCCCCCCCCCCAAACACTATATACAATAACATTTCTATAGCGCTTTTCTCCCATAGGACTCAAAGCGCTTAGGCTCTCTCAGATTCAGTAATTGGTAGTAGGATGAAGTATTCACACAACAAAAATTATATTTCTGCAAATGCCAAACTGAACAGGTGGGTTTTCAGTCTGGATTTAAACACGGCCAGGGATGGAGCTGTCCTGATCTGTTGAGGTAGGGAGTTCCAAAACGTAGGGGCAGCATGACAGAAGGCTCTGGGACCAAAAGTTTCCAAGTGGACTCTGGGTATGACTAGATTATTAGAACCTGTGGATCTGAGAATGCGGGGATTGCTACGCAGCTGTAACATATCTTTCATGTATCCAGGGCCCAGATTATTCAGGGATTTAAATGTCAGTAGGCCGATCTTGAATAGGACCCTCCATTCTATAGGTAGCCAGTGAAGGGAGTGCAGGACTGGCGTTATGTGGCAGTGACGGGGTTGGTTGGTTAGCAGTCTTGCAGCAGTATTCTGTATCAGCTGTAGGCGGTACAAGACCTTTTTTGGAAGGCCAGTGTAGAGAGCATTGCAGTAGTCCAGTCGGGATGTGATGAAGGCATGGACTAAGGTTGGCAGATCTTCTGGGGGGATGAGGTGTTTGATTTTTGCAATGTTCTTCAGGTGAAAATAGGATGATTTCACCACAGCAGAGATTTGAGTTCTGAAGTTTAAATTCCCATCAATTAGAACTCCCAGGCTACGCACATGTTCAGAGCTGCGTAGATCCGTGCCTCCTATTCCCAGTGGTGAAGACTGCAAGTTAAGTTGATTTGTTATCATGCTCTGCCCTCCAATCAGAAGGACTTCAGTTTTGTCTGCATTTAATTTCAGCCAGTTGTCATTCATCCATTGCTGTAGTTCACGTAAGCAGGCGTTTATAGTTAGAGCTGGGTCTGTCACACCAGGCTTGAAGGAAAGATATAGATGTATAAATGTATAACTTATAGATGTGGCCCACTGCACCATTAAATATTGGCGCCCCGCATATAGAATAGCAGTGCTGGCACCGCCCGACAACATGAAGCCAGCGAACAGTCATTCACTGGCTTCCAACCCAATGCTGCATTAGGTGACACTGCTGTCCAAATGGACAACAGGTTGTCACCTGGATATGCTTTACTGTCTGGTTCCCAGACGTTCTTCGGGCGTCACATGACTGAAAGGCTGCTGCTGGGAGGTCTCCTCTGGGCATGACTGGAAGGGAATCAATACCTAGATTCAATGTAAAGTTTTTCAACATCATTTTATGTATGTTCCGGCCCCCCAGCAGTCTGAGGCATGTTGACCCAGGCCTTGACCGAAAAAGTTTGGGGATCCCTGGGCTAAACTCTCTAAATACATACAGGGTGCATTTCTCTCCGTTTTTCTTTTGTCCTGCGCAAGAGTTCAGGTCCACTTTAAACACAGCATTGACTGACTTGTAGTTGAGCGAGATCCTGATAAACTTGTACACATGGGAGTCTTTCTGTGGGCCGCTAGATCTGAACTCTATTCCTCTGCCTGCAGGGGGATGAGGAGGAGGCGTAAGAGTCAAACAGGATTCCCTGCATATCATGTCACAGTTCACAGATAACTGAAACCAGACAAAGCCTGTCTGACCCACACCTAACGCCACTTCCAAGAGGCCGGCCCTGAGACGCTCGGCAGGTAAAAAACTCTGAAGGTGGCAATCACTAAAGGTCCATAACCACTATGCGATTTTCCCAACGGCCAACGACTTTTTGAGCGTCAAGTGAACATTTTCACGTTCTTGTGATGTAGCTAGAGGTGGGTACTCGCGTGACGTTTAGCGGCGCACAACGATAATAACTGTCACTACAGATTGGATCTGAAAGACGCCTGACGACTCTACATAAAAGTACCAAGCTTGCTTGACTTCCCGTTCGCACCGGTCATGTAATGTCACACAAACGCTCCAGCCGGAAGGAGGATAGCGAAACGCTTGTCGTCAGTGGTGAATATTTAGCTTAAAAGGACCCTGAGCAGTAGCTATAAATGAAATCGGTACTTACCTGGGGCTTCCTCCAGCCCAACGTAGGCCGTGAGGTCCCCTGGTGACACCCAGGCCGCGTAGCGGGCAGCGTGATGATGCGTAGCAGGTGGCGTGATGACGCATAGTGTCACCGTTCAGGAAGTGTCGGGCAGACACTCGGCCCGGGTGTCGCCGGTAACGGAGCCAGCAGCGAGACCGGGAGAGGAGCCAGGGGGACAACGGGGGACCTTACAGCCTACGGTGAACTGGAGGAAGCCCTAGGTAAGTACCGATTTCATTTATAGCTACTGCAACTGCAGTGTGCTTTCACACCTGATCATGGCATCGGTAACGGATCTATGTATGTTTTGGCGCTTGTGTTTACATGCGTTTTCATATGCATTGCTAGGTGTTAGTATGCCATTTAGCGCATCTGTGTGTGTTTTCAATGCGTTGTAGTGCGTTTTAACATGTTAAAGAACAGGTGATTCTGTTACTATTTGATTTTCAACTGTCATGCAGCTTTGACTGGTTAAAATAAATGAAAGATAGTGATTGGTACTTAAAAAGTATATGAGGGCTGGTAACAGTTGAAGGAAGGGCCCATTCACACTTAGAAGCGCAAAACGTCAACGATTTTTGCCGGCGTTTTGCCGGAGTGATTTTTCCGCGATTTCACGTGGAAAAATTACTGGACAGTGCAGCGATTTCTCCGCGATCGCGTTTAGCGATTCTATGTCACTGAAACGTGATCGCCAGGAAATCGCCTGAAAATGGTGCATCGTTTGCGTTTTTGGGCGATTTGCGGCGATGACCAAAAATCGGCCAAGTAAGAACGGCCCATACGGTTTTATTACACTAGCGCTTTCAAAAGAGCTAGTGTTTGAGCGTTTTGCCGAAATCGCCGGCAAAACATTCAAGTGTGAATGGGCCCTAATTGTGGGTTTTGTAGAGAATGCAGCTTTGCCATTTAAAGGGCAACTGAAGAGAGAGGGATATGGAGGCTGCCATATTTGTTTCCTTTTAAGCAATACCAGTTGCCTGGCTGCCCTGCTGATCTTTAACCTCTTGAGGACTGCAGGGCTAAACCCCCCTAGTGACCAGGCCATTTTTAGTCAAAAAGGCTACTGCAGCTTTAAGGCCAAGCTGCAGGGCCGCACAACATAGCACTCAAGTGATTCCCCCCCCCCCCCTTTTCTCCCCACCAACAGAGCTGTCTGTTGGTGGGGTCTGATCGCTCCCCCCATGTTTATTTAATTTATTTTTTATCAATATTTATGGCTGTGTTTTTTTTTTTTTTTTTAAACACTGTTCCCTTAAAGAGACACTGAAACGAGAATAAATCTCGCTTCAGTGCTTATATATAGCGTGCGTGCCCCTGCTAAAACGCCGCAATCCCGCGGCTAAACGGGGGTCCCTTCACCCCCAAACCCCCCCCCCCCCCCCCCGCAAAATCAACGACCAACTTTTTGCTGCTGCTGGAGGTAGGGCTAACGGCTGCAGCCCTGCCTCACAGTGCGTCTATCAGCGGCGCATCGCTGCCTCTCCCCCGCCCCTCTCAGCAAAGGAAGACAGAGGGGCGGGGGAGAGGCGGAGATACGCGCTGACAGACGCGCGTGAGGCAGGGAGCCCTGCCTCTATGCGGAAGAGGGGATGCGCTGCACGGAGGGGGATTTGGGGGTGAAGGGACCCCCGTTTAGCCGCGTGATAGCGGCGTTTTAGAGCTGAAGCGAGATTTATTCTCGCTTCAGACTCTCTTTAAACCCCTTCCCTCCCTCCCTCCCCCCAGCCAGCCAATCATGGCGATCAGCTCTCATAGGCTTCACCCTATGAGAGCCGATCGCTCTCTTGTCCCCCAGGGGGACAGCCGTGTCACACGGCTGTCCCCAGTGCAGCGCTGCTGCTGATCGCAGCGCTGCACAGAGTAAATAGACGGCGATCACGCCGTCTAACAGTCTCCCGAACGCCAATAGTCGCTCGGAGACTGAAAGCGGGGCGGAGCTCCGCCCCCCCCCCACGCAGGAGATGCGCGCGCAGCCTGCGCGCGATCTCCTGCAAAACACACCCATTGGCGTGACGCGGTCGGCAAGAGGTTAAAGCGGATCCGAGATGAAAAACTAACTATAACAAGTAACTTGTCTATATATCTTATCTAAAGTTTAGATAGTTTACACAGCAAATCTAGCTGTATACAGCTTCAATAGAATATGATTATTTCGACCTGTGATACAATGAGAGCAGCCATGTTGTTTGTAAACATTACACACAGGCAAACTTATCTGGACGCAGCCTGTGAAAAAAAAACCTAATACTCTCTCCTCCTCCTCTCTGCCTCTGAAATCTCTGGCTAGTAACATCTCCCCCTCCTCCTGCCCAGATTGAGCTCCCATGAGCCCTTGCTACGGTCTAAAAATGCCTTGGCTCTATGAAAACCTGTGGGTGAGGCTTGTTTAGTTTATAGGGAATTAGAGTATTAAAACAAAAACGTATTTGGCTTGAGGAATGCCTTATAAACAATAGGAAAAGAACACAATTATGCAATGAGTAAAAGTTTATCTCGGATCCACTTTAAACCACAGACCCTGAATAATCATGCAGCAAATCGGGTGTTTCTGACATTATTGTCAAATCTGACAACATTAGCTGCATGCTGGTTTTGGTGCGATTCAGACACTACTGCAGCCAAATAGACCAGCAGGGCTGCCAAGTAACTGGTATTGCTTAAAAAGGAAATAAACATGGCAGTAACCATATAACACTCACTTCAGTTGTCCTTTAAGTGTTTCTTTTACATTACATTCCTCTGTCAGCCATTGAAAGGAAGTGACACACAGGAAACTATCTTATTGCATTCTGGGATTGATTGACACGTTTTCATAACGCTAGCTGCTCTCGCCGCCATTGCTTTACACGGACATTCATTGTAGGCCTGAATGATAAATCGCATTTAAATCGAAATCATGATCACCAAGCTCCCAATTTCAGAATTGTCAAAGTGGCAATTTTCACGATGACGTTATTTCCACTTGGGAGGAGTTTGAAAAAGCGGATTCAAACGTACCCCAAGTCCTGGCGCGCGTGGTCCGCAGCATTGGCGGTGTTGGACATACCTTCTGAGAGGAGTTGAACACTTTCCATCCTCTCTCGCTGTCTGCCAGCTTTTGTGTATGACATACTTCCTGGTTCCTGTATGTCACATGACATACAGGAAGTATGCCATGCATTAGAGCCTGCAGGAGGCTAAGTGGATAGACGGGCATCGCTGGACTCTTGCTGGAAAGTATGTCCAGCACTGCTGCAGCTTGGAGGACAGGGGGCACAGAGAGAGAGAGAGAGAGAGAGAGAGGGGGGGACAGAGAGGCACGGGGGGGGGGGGGGGGGGGACAACGCTTGATTTGAAGGAAGTTGTGAATCAAAATCGTGATTACAGACAGAAATCGCTTTATTCAATTTTTTCCTAAAGTCGTTCAGGCCTAATTCATTGCAACACGCAACACATGCGCCACATAATAAAATGTACCGGGGCATGTCGAAACGCAATTTTCATTTTACCTTGGAAATAGCGCAAATGACATTTCGTTAAAACGGGCATCATCATGCCTGGTGTGAAAGGGTTTTTAACGTGTTCATATGTTCCTCAATTTTCCATTGAGAGATCCCAGCAGGTGACAGTACTCTAAAGACCCATATACACGCTCAGTGTTGCCTAATGGAGATCTACACTCATCCCCTCAGGTGACATTGCAGGGTCGAGGCTGCGCAGAGCAATGTGTTTTTAGTTCTATGTGTGGGGCGATCACTGGCTGAGGGGTCGGGGGCTGCCGGCCAGACGCTGGATTCTCAGCAGAGGCGGTCGATTATTGGCCACCTCGGCCCAGTTTCATCTACGGAGTGTACAGAGCTTAACCACTTCAGGACCACAGGCTTACACCCCCCTAGTGACCAGGCTATTTTTTTTTACAGTTCAAGCCACTGCAGCTTTAAGGGCTCGCTGCAGGGCCGTACAACTCAGTACAAGAGTGATTCCCCCTCCCCCTTTTCTGCCCACCAACAGAGATCACTGCTGGGATGTTTGTTTTTTCTTTTTTTCAATAAATCTCCCTTTTTTTTTTTTTTTTTTTTTTTCGGGGACATCCGAGTGACACGTCTGTCCCCAGTACATTGCTGCCGCAGTTTCCTAGTGGCGCGTCAGCGTCATTCAAGCGGGAAGGCGTGCACATCGGCACGTGCGTTCCCTTGCAATCTCCGCCCAAGAAATGAATGCCAATTGGCGTTACAGGGTCTTGGGGAGCCGCCGCATTCACGCCTATCAGCATGACGCAGTCGTTGAGAAGTTAACACTGGCCCTGGCATCCTATGCGGAAGTCTATCCTTCAATAGGAACTGTAACCCAGGACTGAACCTCATCCCGATCAGTAGCTCATAAACCCTTTCCCATAAGAAGTCTTTATCTTTTCTCGAATAGATCAGAGGTTTTGTATGGCTGATATTGTGGTGAAACCCCTCCCACAGTGTGATGTCATGATCATGGTCCTGAC
Organism: Hyperolius riggenbachi; assembly: GCF_040937935.1. Lineage (NCBI taxonomy): Eukaryota > Metazoa > Chordata > Amphibia > Anura > Hyperoliidae > Hyperolius > Hyperolius riggenbachi. The sequence continues at coordinate 330,694,014 of NC_090651.1, read as the reverse complement.
AGTTTGCTGTGTGTGAAATAATGGCTTTTTCCAACTGCCAAGCAACCAGTACTTCCCTCTGCGGATAGAACTCCCAGTAATGAACATTCCACAGTGATCACCTGGCAGAACTAAAGAGGTTGCACCAGTGAGACATTTCAGAATGTAAATCAGTCAGGGAGAGGAAAGATCTTACAATGGGCAAACACTGACTAAATAATCTATAAATGAATATTGTAATAAAATGAGTAATTGTATTCATTATGTTATTTTCACTACAGTTCCTCTTTAAACTTCCTTGTTGTCTTCATGAGTTTAGCGGTCCCTGCGAGGCTGCCCATCACGAGCAAAGCCAAGTTATATTGCTCAAAACCGGATGATAAGAACATGTGGGAGATTCTGAAGAAAATGTTCAGTTACTAAAAGACCATCTGTATGAATGTGATAACCGGACTGCTGGTGACAGGCTGCAAGTCTGCATTGTGTTGCTTTAGTAATAAAATATAAAGCTGACCACAGACTTCATATCTGCAGCGAGCAGCTGACAACTTGCCACTTACAAAGTACAGGTACCCTTAGATCTGATACTCTGATAGGCCAAACTGGATCAAGGCCGGTTCCCACTAGAGCGGATGCAGAACGCAAACAGTGAGAGCTCGTCCACACTAGAGTCGCTTTTTCATTTTTTCAAGCGCTTGCCGGTTTTTCAAAATCGCCCTGAAAGTGCTTACACCATGCTTTCCTCTGCGCTAGTTCTGATTGGGGCGCTCCATTCACTTTCCGATCTGAAAAGCGCTGCATGGTCCATTTTCGGGGCGATTCCGCCTCAATGGAGGGTATATGAAAACGCTAAATGCTCACAAAATCGCTTTGTGCAGTGATTGCATTCGCGTTTTTAAGAATAAATACATTGTATTTATTATTTTCCGGGTCAAAGAGTTCAATTCCTGACTTGAGTCGGAGTGAATTAAAAAACTGCTTTGGAAAAGCTCTCAGGGCCCATTCACACTTGCGTTTGCAAAATGGCGGCGATTATAGCCGGCGTTTTGCAGAAGTGATTTTTCAGCGGAAAAATCATTGAACACTGCGCCAATTTTTCCACAATCGCGTTAAGCGCTTCTATAGCACTGAAACGCGATCGCCGGGAAATCGTCTGAAATGCGTTTCGCATTTTTGGGCGATTTGCGGTGATTAGAGCAAATTGCCCAAGTAAGAACAGGCCCATAGGGTTTAATTACACTAGCGCTTTCAAAAGCGCGAGTGTATGAGTGTTTTGCCAAAATCGCCGGCAAAACGCTCAAGTGTGAATGGGCCCTCAGAAAAGCGATTTTAACCAAAAACGCACCGCCCACCCAAGCGCCGGGAAACGCAAAATTAAATCAGTGCTGTGGAGTCGGTCCAAAAATCCACCGACTCCGACTCCTCAGTTTAGGATTCCACCGACTCCGACTCCACGACTCAGACTCCTCTAATTTGCATATTACAATTTTGTTGATTAAAAGTATGTAACATGAAATTCGTCTCTTAACTGCCAACGCTTAGGAATTTTACAAGACAACTGAAGTGAGAAGGATATGTAGACTACTATATTTATTCCCTTTAGACTAAAACTAGTCCTTGGTAAGAGTACTTGTAAAAGGTACAAACTGGAACAAAGAACATCTATCAGGCCCTAGGCAACGTAAGTGTGGGTACATGTAAGAATGATGTGCAGGTACTCTGCAGGGGAATGAGGAGATTGTAAACCGACAACACCTCTGTGTTCAATGTGCACAGCATTCTCAGTGGATTCCCTGCAGCTCTGTGGGGAGTGCATATGTAGAGTATAGTACTACTGTGTAACAAAGTAAACCTGAGACAGATGAAATTAAAGTTTTATACATACCTGGGGCTTCCTCCAGCCGCCTTCAGGATAATCAGTCCCTCGTTGTCCTCCTCCACCACCTAGATCTTCTGCTATGAGTCCAGGTACTTGAGCCAGTCGGGCGTAGTGCGCATGCACACACTCCGCCGCCAGGAGCATACTACACCTGTGCAACACTATTGCGCAGGTGCAGAATGTACCTGGCTGTGGGAGCGGCATGCGGCCGGACAGCGCTGACTGGCTGAATTACCAGGACTCATAGCAGAAGATCCGGGTGGTAGAGGACAGCGAGGGACTGATTAGCTTGAAGGGGGCTGGAGGAAGCCCCAGGTATGTATAAAACATTTTACTTTTCATCCGTCTCAGGTACCCTTTAATTTGTAGTCAACAAACCAAATTTTAATAACATATCAAATTATTTGATTTCATCAGCAAAGGGAGTGCATACATTTGCATAAATCAGCATCAATGCAGAATTATTTCCATCTCGTTGACCATCTCTATTAGTGACACGGCTACACATCAGGCTTTATTCTTACAGCATAGATGTTATTTAGAATATATAAGAGATTCCTGTGTACTCATCATATATACAGTCACAATCAGATGTGTATATCTGACCTTAAAAATACGGGGACTGCTTTATTGAAGCAGCACAAGTAACTAATTTTGATTGGTTTATTTCATTTTTGTGGACTAAGCACAGCTATTACTGTATATATACTGTATATATACATTATTTTTAATGACTATTATCTGAGAAATAGAACATTTTATCATATTTTCTATTTTAATTACAGTTACAAATTCATTAGGAGTCGGAGTCGGTGCATTTTTTCCCGACTCCGACTCCAGGCACCCAAAATTGCCCGACTCCACGACTCCGACTCCACAGCCCTGAATTAAATCACGTCAAGAAACACCCAATGCGAACGCTCACGCGATCCGAACGCAATGTGAACAAGGGCTCAGTTAATCTGTTAGGTGGATGTGTACCGTCTGTTTTGCATTCGCATGCAACAAATACACCCGACCGTTCTGCATCCGCACCTGCTTCAATCACGTCCGCATCGCCAATTACCTGTCCCTTCAACAACCCAAAGGCCAGCAGAAGCAGGAGGATTTCCACAGGCTGCACCAGGCCAATTCTCCCTAGCAACAGGCAGAAATTGTATTGGTCCAACACGAACCAATGAGAATTCTCCCTGTTGCTGTTAATTCCCATTGGTCTTTTGCAGCTCAATGGAGATCTCTCAGCCACCGGGCTGTTTAGAAGGGACCGAGCAGCGGCGATGGGCAACGGGACACGCGAGTATGACGTCACGGCAGCAACGCGGATGTGGCAACTAGCCTAGAGAGAACGGACAGTGTATGCTCTCATAGGCTTTCATTGTCACACTTTCCTGTGCGGTCCAGGAAAATGTGCCAAGCTGGGACTCTGTGTTCCGTCTCGCATTCCGTGGCACACAATCCGTGTCGTGTAACAAGTGGAAGCGGATCCTATTTTTAACATAGGATTCACTTCCTGCGTTTAAACGGATGCATTGCATTGCTAGGCATGCAATGTGTATGGGGACAACTGCAGGGGGCAGGAGAGTTGACGGTGCTTGTTGGACTAGTACAGTGATGGCTAACCTTTGCACTCCAGCTGTGGTGGAACTACAAGTCCCATGAGGCATTGCAATACTCTGACAGCTCTAAGCACAACTCAGGGAGGCATGATGGGATTTGTAGTTTTGTCACAGCTGGAGTGCCAAGGTTAGCCATCACTGGCCTTGTATCTGTTAGATGTTAATGTAGGGATGGTAAATGAGATGGAAATAATTCCAAGTTGATGTAGGCTTATGCAAATTGCATCTGCAAAATGTATTCAGCCTGAAGATAGACCAATCAAATTCCACCTTGGCAGGATTCAGCTGCATTTGAAATCTGCGTAATCCTTCACCAACTCTTTGCATGGAGCATGTTTGCAAACATAGTACATGGCATGATTATATGCCAGTCCTTCACTGGCCACTTCAAAGCACGAATGCACAAGGAAAGTGAATACATTGGGTGGTACTATACCACTATAACAGACCCCCAAAGACTTTTTTTTTTTAAAAAAAGGTCCCCATAACAAATTACTGGAGACCAGTAAAAGGATTATAGGCAAGTGACAAAGTGTTAAAGGGAACCAGAGGTTAGAGGTATATGGAAGCTGACATGTTTATTTCCTTTATTTCAATAATGCACATTGCCTGGCTGTCCTGCTGATCCTCTGCCTCTAATAATTTAAGCCATAGACCCTGAACAAACATGCAGATCAGATGTCTATGACAAATGTGACAAGATTAGCTGCATGCTTGTTTCAGGCGTGTGATTTACACCCTACTGACCAGAAAGATCACCCGGGAGCTTTTAATCGTTGGGAGCTGACGTTTTCCCGTCGGGTGAAATAGCAACTACCGCCGCTAACTGCGTCGCACCGCAGCATCCCGACGACACGCCGCAGGCCATAACGCGTGCAGGAGAACGGTTCCTGCACGCACTGTCAGATGTGAAAGAAGCCTAAGGCCCCTTTTACACTTAATCAGTTGGTATGCGTAATAGTGTGCGTTAGTACGCGTTTTTTTCCACAGCAGTGTATTGGGAAGAAGATTTCAGTTAAAACGCGTTAAGTGTGAAAGGTGCCATAGGAAAACATGGAACTTACTTTGAAAATCAGTTTTCTTTCCATTTTAACTGAGAGCAACTGTTTAAGTGTAAAAGGACCCGAAGAATAAAGCAGTACCTTGTTTACTGCTTTACATACATAAATCAAAATGACAGGTAATCCCCAATATAGGTAGGCAGAGATTTACCCCCCCCCCCCCCCAAAATAAAAATAAAATAAAGGTAGCCAGAAAGCGACTTTCCCCTCTCAGTATAGGTAGCTTGACAGGGTGCCCCCATCCCCTACGCAGAGTATACAACTCACCTTTGTTTCAGTTTTAAAACGGGATGTATTGAAATTAAAAGAGACTTCTAGTTATAGAATTTTGAGCGATTTATGTGTATTACACTCCCCATTTTTCTTTTCCCTTAAGTTTTTATTATACAGCTCGCCTCTACAGGATCTGGCAGGCACAGTTGACCCCTCTTCATCATCTCCTCTTTGGTGCGCTGTTTTCATGGAGACAGCGCTCTCACCATAGAGATGAAGCACCTTGGAGGAGACTATGAAGATGGGTCACCTGTGGCTGCCGGATCCTGGAGAGGCGAGAGCTCTCTGCACATGAGTCATCCAGCAGTTTTGCGGAGGGTGGCTCGGGGTTAAGGCTTTAGGAACTGAGAATTAACCTTGAGCCACACTGAGGAATAGCACTAGTGGGGATAAGCTGTGTACACATGCTAGATGGAACTTGGCTGAAGCAGCCAATCGCACGTGGACAGGTACCCCCCAAGTTCACTGTCGTCCTACTTACTCCTCCCGCCTGAAGCCACTCAATTGTGAGCCAACATCATCCCTACACCATAGCAACAGACGCATCACTCTGCTAGAGTGCTTGGCGATCCTTTTTTGGGTCACAAATGAACATTTGTACGCACCCTTAACCTTTTCAGGACCCCCCCCTTAAGGACCAGGCCATTTTACTTGGGGGGGGGGCATTTAGGGGGGTGAGGCAGCCGGTTCCCCTATGGCTGGGTAAGTAATATGTTGCCCCCTGTGTGGCCAGGTGTCCCCCGTATAGCCTGCATCCTTTACTCACCTCACAGGCTCCAGCAATGAGCAGCTGTAGAACCCTCCGCTCTCGCCGTTATCCTCGCTCGCACTGACATTAAGTGACGGTGCCGTGGCACTCGACACTTGCGTCAGAGCGAGCGGGGATGCCGGCCAGAGCGGTGGAGAGCACCGATCGCCGGGGGAACGTCAGGAAGGTGAGTGGATCTTCTTTAGCCCCCCTGCCGCAGCTTTAACAGGGATCACTACAATCCGCCGGCGATCATAGTGATCACGTGATCAGGAGCCAATTGCGATGGCTCCTGATCACTGGGGGGGGATGTCAGCTGTCATATGACAGCTTAATCTCCCCTCTCGAAACAGCAGGCAGCGTAAGTCCTATGCCGCATCAGCCTAGAGCAGCCACAAGGGCAGTCCCCAAAGGGTTAAGCTAGCCATACAACTAACGATGATGAGCAGATTTGACCAAGAGATAAAACTCTCTCTGATCGAACCTGATTAGAAAGAGATCTGTTGGCTACCCATACACCACAGGCCAATACCAGATCGATTTCATGCTGAAATATATCTGGGATCGTACTTGTGATGCTGCATCCGCCGCCATGCTGGCCCAACGCTGCTTCCCCAATATCAAATGTGCCCACCCTCCACCCAATGCACTATACTTTACCTGTGCGTATCCACCGCTGGCTCTGTCATCCATCCATGCACACGGCCCACGTGGTTACCGGAGTAACGTGATGTCACACACATGCCCACGTGTACTCCCACAACCTCGTGTGGCACGTGTATGATCTGAGGACAGAGCCAGCTGAGGATACCCACAGGTAAAGCATAGGGCACCAGGGGGCACATCTGACATTGGGGGGCAGCGCCGGTGTTTCGTCACTCGTCCCGGTATGGCTTGCCATTATCGCCACTCACCCGAGCGACCATGGCGGCCCGACATCTTGCAGCATGTCCAATCGACCTGCTCGGCCCGAAATCGGTCGCATCGTCGATAAGCATTCACTTTGCAGCATAAATTCTCATCCGATTTGATAAGGATGGAGGACCGGCCACCAAGCCGATAGATGTATGGCCAACTTTAGAATACAATGAATGTTACAAAATAGCATTTAACACAGGAAGATGAATGAATCCACTCCAGCTGTTCCCTCACTCATTTCGGAGTTTGCATCTAGAGATCATCAGTGAACAGAGGCTTTATAAATAGGGGAGAATTTCCTGCTGCTTAAATGAGGTGAACCAAGAGTGATTATCGGCAGAGAGGAGATCCAACAATCCTATCCATACACATAACAAAAGTATATTGAAACTATGCTGGATATATGTTATTCTGAGACATCAGCAGAGGAGCCAGAGACGTCACAAAGCCTTTACTGACAGCAGGGAGAGACAACTGCAGCAGACCCAACAGGAAGTATTTGAGGAATGAAGATAACCAGTACATATGCAAACTTATCTGCAGTGACAGGCAGCATTTAAAGCAAAGAGGACACTTTTGGCAAAGAAAAAAGTGGCCTGGGAGACTGAAGAACGACAATGTGGGATGTAAGGCTGGCATACGCAGGGCCACAGAGGCTCAATATGGCAAATGATTGATCCCTCCTCCCTGATCAAACATGGGTCAGGAAATACTGATCAATACTCAAAAATAGATCAAAAGAGCCTCCCTGCTATCTTTGTACTGCTTGCTGCCATATAACACCATCCGGCCATTGACATAAAGAATTCACTGCCATGGCACTTTTGATTGACTTTCCAAAATCCATTGGCTCTTTATTGATTAGTAAGCGGTGAATAAAAGGCCCTTTTCCGTAAGAAACACAATTGTTTCTATTTTCCACTGCTGCAATTTGTTTGGCGTACAGCGCAATTGCAGTTTGGGCGGAAGAATAATCAGACTAGCCTAATCGTGAGAAAGTTGTACTCCTATACTTTAAAGGGACTCCGAGCAGTGCAGAAACTATGAAAAGATGCATATCATTTTAAAGCTCTATTTCTCCTCTTTCCAATGATATATAAACTGCCGCCCTACGCCTTTTAGTTTTCGCTATTTTCGCGATTGAAATTGCCGCGACCGCGATTTCAATCGCGAAAATAGAGAAAACTAAAAGGCGTAGGGCGACGATTTAGGTGTCGCCAGAAAGAGGAGAAAGAGAGCTTTAAAATGATATCCATCTTTCCATTGTTACTTGTATTACACAGGGCGACTTTTTCCGCTGAATGGAGCTGCTGACACTGGGGAAAGTGTCGTCCTGTGTAATACAAGTAACTATGGAAAGATGGATATCATTTTAAAGCTCTCTTTCTCCTCTTTCTGGCGACACCTAAATCGTCGCCCTACGCCTTTTAGTTTTCTCTATTTTCGCGATTGAAATCACGGTCGCGGCAATTTCAATCGCGAAAATAGCGAAAACTAAAAGGCGTAGGGTGGCGGTTTATATATCATTGGAAAGAGGAGAAAGAGAGCTTTAAAATTATATGCATCTTTCCATAGTTTCTGCACTGCTCGGAGTCCCTTTAACGTAACCCTATAATAATAATTAAAAAAAAAAAAGTGCTCCTGGAGGGTACTTGCCTCGGGAGGGGGAAGCCTTTCCCAGTCCTGCTCAGCCATCTGGATCCAGAGACCCCCGGATACAGAGCAGCAATATTATTTACAATTGCTGCTGCGCACATACACGCTCGGGCTCTGGCAGAAATAGCTGAGCCCGATCAGTCGGCTCTACTGCGCATGCGCTTACGGGTTCCACCTGCACAGTAGAGTGGCCCGATCGGGCTCGGCTGCTTCTGCTGGAGCCCGAGCGGTGAGCCGCTACTGCGCAGGTACACACGCTGACAAGTGGCTGACAAGGGGCAAGTGTGCTGCACCTTGCTGGGCAAACATTACAGAAGTTCCAACAACAACAGTCAGACCTGGTGATACACTGATGAGGAAGCCAATGACATTGAGGGGACTCAATGCACACCTCAGATTTTCAGCAAGACGATAACTAACAATTTTTGGCACTAGTCTACTTTAGGTCACCCAGCAGGAAACCTCATTTAACAGTTCTCCAATCATGGCACCCTCTATGGCAGGACCTGCTGTGATTGAACGAATAGTGTGGGCCTAAAACATTCGAGAGGGTGCTGTCCACCCAATCACATTTGCGGAAGTTCCCTCTGAGGTTTCCATATATATTTATTATTATGCGAAACCAACATGGGTGGATAGCACTCTCAGGCCCTTTTCACACCAGCTACGTTCTGTTTTGTTTTTGTAAATGCTTGCAATTTTCCGCAATGACAATGTGTTACCAATTTTCTAAAAAAGGCAATCATAGTTCAGCTGCATTTTTCCTGCACTTCAATTGAGGCCAACATAGTGAAAAATCGCTAAATACAAACAGGGCTGTGGAGTCGGTACAAAAATCTTCCGACTCCAACTCCGACTCCTCAGTTTATGAAACCACGACTCCGACTCCACCTCCGACTCAGACCCCTTAGTCTAATATTTAATAGGGCTGTGGATTTTGTACAAAAATCACCCAACTCCCGACTACTCAATTTATGAAACCACGACTCCAACTCCGACTCCGGGTACCCAAAATGGCTCCAACTCCGACTCCACAGCCCTGAATACAAAACACGTTTGCAATTGCATTTTGTGATTTTTGGTGTGCAAGAGCCCTCGCATTGCGGCGCCGGTTTGATTCTCAGACAGGACTCTCAGCAGGAAGTTTGTCTGCTCTCCCTAGGTCTGTGTGGGTTTCCCCCTGACACTCGTTTACTTCTACATCCCAAAAACATATTGATAAATTAATTGGCCTGATCCTGAATGGGCCCTAGACCGATGGACATAAAACGACGCTAGTCTACTTTTTAGGGGACCCGACAGGAAGCCTCATAGGGAATTTCAGCAAACACAATTGGGTGGACGGCACCCTCTTGAACTGCTAGGTTTCCAATAGGATGTAGTAAACTACGCCCACACTATACAGCCAATCACAATGATTTATATTGTAAGAGGGTGCTGTGATTGGAGAACTGATTCCTATGAGGTTTCCTGCTGGGTCCCATAAAGTAGACCCATAGAACTATGGTAGGGATCAGATTTTGAATACCTCTGAGGCACAATTAGGCCTCTATCAGAAGGGAGGCTGATCTGCGCTCGTCGGGCAGTTCAGTGTCCCATCTGCTACTCACGAGCGACATTTTGGTGCAATTAAAATGCAGCTGGGTGGCAATATTTGTAATACCACGTATATCAGCACTTGCCATGCGGTGGCAATACCTGACAGCAATGAACAAAGCAACATCCTATGTCTATGGCCTTGTTCACATCAGGGCCGTTTCTGTGCGCTTTTTACAGCGCACTGCCCTGTGCGATCAGCAAGGTATTTACTTTCCCATGTAACTAAATGTAGCTGGTTCACATCTATGCGCTGCGCTGAGCAGCGTTAACGTAGGGTTGCATGCATTTCTGTGCATTGAGCTGGAAAGCGCACATCAATGTAAGTGAATGGGTGCGCTTTTTTAGCGCATAGAAGCGCGTACAAGCGCATAGAAGCGCATGCGGTTTTTACCCCTAATTGGAGAAAAAAAATACATTTACATACAAAAACAAAGTTTTATTGACAACTGCTGCTGGTACAACAAGCAAAACGTGCTTTAAAGAAGCGCAGCGCAACGCACACTAAAGCGTGCACAAGCGCATGCGTTTTTTACCACGCGCTTTCACACGTTTTTCAGCGCAGCAAATGTGAACGAGGCCTTAGCACAACTCAGATGTGACTCCATGGGCAAGGGGGTCACCGGTACTGAGCACTAACAAGTGCCCGGCTGGTGTACAAGAGCAGCTGACAGGCAGTGAATTCACCCATATAAAAGATCCCTAAGGCCCTGTTCACACTGGAGAACGCAAAACGCTAGCAAAATCGCTAGCATTTTGCGGAGAGGGATTTTTCACGATTTTCAGCATTTGTTACTCGATATCTCCGCGATTTTGGAGCTATCGTAATTGCCATTTTAACAGTTGAACCACGATTGCTCTAAAATCGCAGAAAAGCGCTGCATGCACCACGTTTGTGTTTTCCGCAAATCGCTGGCGATCACTGCAGTGAGATCACAGCCATATACTCTAAATTACCCTAGCGCTTTTCAAAGCACTAGCGATCACTGCAGAAAAACACCCCAGTGTGAATAAGCCCTAAGTGACATGACTATAAACTCTGTAAAGCGCTGCAGAAGATGTCAGCAATACATAAACACTAAACAATAATAAACAATCCATAACTATACAACAGCACTACACAAATAATAATCACCAACAATCCATAACTATACAATACAAAGCAAAGTTCAACCATATTATAAAACTGGGATTATGCATCAAACAAATGCACCCAGATGAACACAGTCACCTACTTTTTTCCCTCCAGGAACAGAAAAATAGCAATTTACTGGCAGCTACAGTAACAACACAAAGGTGAGCAGCCCTGGCTCCGGACAGCCCTGCACAGGGGGCTCAGCGCTGGAAGGGATCCCCCACACTCTGCAGCCCACCTACCTGCTCACAAGGCTCCCTGCAGACCAGCCAGCTCCTCAGCACATCGGGGTGCAGCCTGGGGGAGAGGGGGGGATCCTGGGGGGTGTCGGGCCGGTGAGAATAAGTCTCAGGACTTCAGAGTTGTCATGAAAGTCCAGCCTGCAGAGAGAGGGAGGGAAGGGAGGCAGGAAGGGGGAGGGGAGCTACTGGGAAAGAGACTAGGGGAGGGCTGGAGGACAGGCTCATACAATCACAGGGTGGGGGGAAATGTATGCTGGGGAGACAGGAGGGGAGGGAGCCACAATGGCTGCCTGTGCTAACTTTCCTGTACAGAGAGTGAGCTGTGCTGGCAGAACTTGCTGAACTTTATTAGGCAGAACTTGCTGAATTTTATTCCTGAGGCAGACAGGAGAAGGCAATGCAGAGACAGGGCTGTGCTGGCAGCTATAGCAATTCATCACAGCTTTTAGCAGCTTTAGAATGTATGCATTATCTGACTAGGTATGTAGTGTATAGGCTAGTTATAGGTGTCAGGCAGTTCTATTCTCCAGTTTCTGGAATGGAAGGGAGAAGCACATGCTCAGATTAATCAACTTACACATTTGTAAAGGTGGCTATAGGTGTATTGACTTGTTCGACCAATCGATTCGATAATTATTGTTTAATTGGATGAAAATCGGTGCTGCCAAGAGCATGCCTGATTGACAATACGAGCAATGCTGCAAGATGTTGGGCAGTAGACAAATAACATTTATATCACGCTTTTTTCCTGGCGGACTCAAAGCGCCAGAGCTGCAGCCACTAGGACGTGCTCTATAGGCAGTACGGGAGACTTGCCCAAGGTCTCCTACTGAATAGGTGCTGGGTTACTGAACAGGCAGAGCCGAAATTCGAACCCTGGTCTCCTGTGTGTCAGAGGCAGAGCCCTAACTATTACACCATCCAGCCACCAGTAGTGGTTGAACGGGTGCTCGTGCTTGGTAGTAACTGCGAGCGATATATCGCCTCTAAACCCCCAGCGCCGTAAAGTGTGCCCCCCCAGTGCAGTATACTTTACCTGTCCGTGTCCGCCGCTGGCTCCAGGATCCATCCACATATATGCGGTCCACTGGTTGCCGAATTAACGTAGGCGAATGTGTGACATCACACGCGACCACTTGTATGTTGGCAACCACGCGGGGCACGTATATGTGGATTGCGGACTGAGCCCAGAGCCAGCGACACACAGGTAAAGTATAGAACACCGGGGGAGCACATTTTAAATTAGGGGGCAGCGTCGGGCCGAATGCCACGGCAGATGAGCTCATTTGAAAGCACAGGATGTTAACAATGTCTGTTTCCATGAATCAGGAAGTAGAAACAGTGCAGATATATTTTAGGATTTGTATGAGCTGTAACAAAGAACTGTTTTTATTTAAAGGTTATTAAAGGGACACCTAAGGCAACCTAAAAACAATGAGTTTTACTCACCTGGGGCTTCTACCAGCCCCCTGCAGCTGTCCGGTGCCCACGCAGTCTCGCTCCGAGGCTCCTGTCCCCCTTCCGTTTTGGCGACAGGCTTGGGAACGCGAGTGATTCTTCGCGTTCCTGGCCGCAATAGCAGTATGGAGGGCGCTGTTGTGGCCAGGAACACGAAGAATCACTCGCGTTCCCAGGCCTGACGGCGACTGTCACCGAAACCGGAATTAGCTGCCGGCGGGGACAGGAGCATTGGAGCAAGACTGCGTGGGCACTGGACAGCTGCAGGGGGCTGGTTGAAGTCCCAAGCTCATTTTTTTGTAGCCTTAATTGACCCTTTAAGATTTTGCATAACTTTTAGAGCAGAGAAGTTCTGAGTTCAGGCCTGCGTTAAAAATGAGTATATGCACAAAGCGCTGCATTAACCTCCTTAACAGTAAACCTGAGTCTGGCTCGGGCTGGAAATCCACAGCTCAGAGCGGTAACCCCAAGCTTGACTCATGGTAGCCGCCTGGAGGTATAGGCAAAGCCTGTGGGCAGTAGACGTTTGTAACTCACCTCCCCCGTGGTCCAGATGCTGGCAGCCATTCTTCCTCCGTTCCTCGGACGCTCTGGATCCCTCTGGTGAGATCGCCGTCCGTTGTCATGATGACAGCTGCCGATCTCCCTATAGGGGTAGAGCACCACCCAGTGAATGGAGGGAGAATTGCAGCGCTGGATCCAGGGGAGGTGAGTAAAGTGCAGGGTCTGCTGCTGATCTCTCTGCGGTTTGATTTTTTTGCAGAAGCCCATATGAACCAGCCCTAAAGGTGCCCATATATCCAGCAATTTTGGCGGCTGATCGACCAAGAGACAGATCTGTCTGATTGGCGAGAGATCTGTGGCCGCCATAAACTGTAGGCCGATTACCAATCGATTTCAGCATGAAATCTTTTGGGATCAGCCTAATGACACCACCCCCGGTGCTGTCCTTCCAAATGAAGATGTACCCTGTTGCCCGTACATGTCTGTCTACTTTGCCTGTCCGTGTCTGCCGCTGCCTCCTTCTCGGCAACAGGAGTATGATCAAGGTCGTGTGTCCAGGGCCACGCAGGCGCAGAGGCAATCGACTGGCTCAGTCGCTGAAAACAAAACTGAGTCACTGCGGGGGACCCAGTATTGTTTTGTCCCAGCACAGCCAGCTGCAGGGGGCCAGTAGAAGCCCCAGGTAAGTTAAACTGTTGTTTTTTTTTTAAAGATGAACTGAAGTAAGAGGTATACGGAGGCTGCCATATTTATTTCCTTTTAATCAATACCAGTTGCCTGGCAGCCCTGCTGGTCTATTTCTCTGCAGTAGTATCTGAATAACACCAGAAACAAGCATGCAGCTAGTCTTGTCAGATCTGACTTTAACCACCCTGGCGTTCTGATTAAATCGCCAGGGTGGCTGCGGGAGGGTTTTTTTTAAATAAAAAAAAAAACTATTTCATGCAGCCAACTGAAAGTTGGCTGCATGAAAGCCCACTAGAGGGCGCTCCGGAGGCGTTCTTCCGATCGCCTCCGGCGGCCAGAAGTAACACGGAAGGCCGCAATAAGCGGCCTTCCGTGTTTCGCTTACCTCGTCACCATGGCGACGAGCGGAGTGACGTCATGGACGTCAGCCGACGTCCTGACGTCAGCCGCCTCCGATCCAGCCCTTAGCGCTGGCCGGAACTGTTTGTTCCGGCTACGCTGGGCTCGGGCGGCTGGGGGGACCCTCTTTCGCCGCTGCACGCGGACCCTCTTTCGCCGCGCTGCAGCGGCGATCAGGCAGCACATGCGGCTGGCAAAGTGCCGGCTGCGTGTGCTGCTTTTTATTTCATTAAAAACGGCCCAGCAGGGCCTGAGCGGCAGCCTCTGGCGGTGTTGGACGAGCTGAGCTTGTCCAGACCGCTCAGCTGGTTAAAGTCTGAAACACCTGATCTGTTGCATGCTTGTTCAGGGGCTATGGCTAATAGTATTAGAGGCAGAGGATCAGCAGGGCTGCCAGGCAACTGGTATTGATTAAAAGGAAATAAATATGGCAGCCTACGTATACCTCTTACTTCAGTTCCCCTTTAATCGCTTTAGGGCCTGTTTCCACTGCACGTGAATTCTGGATGCAGAAAAAATGAATGCCTATGGGCCTGTTTCCACTAAACGCAATTTTTCTGCTGCTGATTTCACATAGGCATTTATTGGAGTCAGTTTTCTGCATTCAGAATCTGCATGTAGTGGAAATAGGCCATTAGGTTTCCTTTAAGCTATGCATTGACTGTGCCGTTTGACTGCCTGCCACCTGAGACTGGGTGCACACATAGCAGAAAAGCTAGCGTACCGGGAAACACTGCGTTTTATGCAGCAATGTTAGTCTATGGGACGCAGAAGAAGCTGTGTTTCACTGCATTTGTACAGTATGCGTTTCGCAAACACTGGTAGTGTTGCATAATATGCAGGCTGGCTGCCAAAACACACATAATTAAAGTCTTTGGTAACGCATATGTATTGCGTTTTTCATGCATTTTTAATTAAAAAGTAATGATCTCTGATGTGTTTCCGCTTTCTGTTGTCTTCCTCATGATTTGCATAAATTAAAAAAAAGCATACAAAACGCATATGCATTTTACATTAGTGAACCGCAAACGCATCAAAACGCAGGGCAAACGCATAAAAAAACCGCAAACGCACCAAAACGCAATAGAAAATCGCAAATGCACCCTACAAAGACGCTACTTTTTCACGCTATGTCATATGTGAACCCAGCCTGAAGCTATTCACGTCGATGCTCACTTTTGGCATCATTAGCAGCATATGATGCTACAGAGGATCAGTGGTGGCTGCAAGGCTAAAATGCATAACTAAGGGCACATGGACAGTTGACAGCAGTGACCACCTGCCTACGGCTCCTGTGGATTTGCTTAGCTGGTGAAAGGGTTTAGCATGGGTGGCGGGATAGGTTTCATCCTCTGCATGAATGTCTGTGTTTTCTCCTCGGAGATAATTTTTTGTCTTCTCTTTAAAATAACTTTTCAGCATGTTACAATAATAAAAAGTACCAAAAATGGTTGAAAAAGTACAAACAAAATGATTTTGAGTGTTTTCTTGCTTGCTGGTGGCTTAACCAGCTGAGCGGTCTGGACGAGCTCAGCTCGTCCAACACCGCCAGCGGCTGCCGCTCAGGCCCTGCTGGGCCGATTTTAATGAAATAAAAAGCAGCACACGCAGCCGGCACTTTGCCAGCCGCGTGTGCTGCCTGATCGCCGCCGCTCTGCGGCGATTCGCCGCGAGCAGCGGCGAAAGAGGGTCCCCCCAGCCGCCTGAGCCCAGCGTAGCCGGAACAAAAAGTTCCGGCCAGCGCTAAGGGCTGGATCGGAGGCGGCTGACGTCACGACGTCGGCTGACGTCGATGACGTCACTCCGCTCGTCGCTATGGCGACGATATAAGCAAAACAAGGAAGGCCGCTCATTGCGGCCTTCTTTGTTTATTCTGGGCGCCGGAGGCGATCGGAAGATCGCCTCCGGAGCGCCCTCTAGTGGGCTTTCATGCAGCCAACTTTCAGTTGGCTGCATGAAATAGTTTTTTTTTTATTTAAAAAAAACCCTCCCGCAGCCACCCTGGCGATTTAATCAGAACGCCAGGGTGGTTAAAGGGCAACTGAAGCAAGAGGGATTCGGAGGCTGCCATATTTATTTCCTTTTAAAGGGAAGGTTCAAGCAAAAAAAAAAATGAGTTTCACTTACCTGGGGCTTCTACCAGCCCCATGCAGCCATCCTGTGCCCTCGTAGTCACTCACTGCTGCTCCAGTCCCCCGCTGGGAGCTTTCTGACCTCGGAGGTCGCATGGGGGGGGGGGGGGGGGGGGATGGCTGCATGGGGCTGGTAGAAGCCTCAGGTAAGTGAAACTCTTTTTTTATTTTGCTTGGACATTCCCTTTTAGCAATACCAGTTGCCTGGCTATCCTGCTAATCCTCTGCCTCTAATACTTTTGCCATAAACCCTGAACAAGCATGCAGTAGATCAGGTGTTTCTGACATTATTGTCAGATCTGAAAGATTAGCTTCAGGGCTGGAACCCACTAAAGCGATTTTATTTTTTTTGAGCGATTCAAAACGCTAGCGATTTCCCTAAACGCTCAGCTAATGTTAATGGATGGGCCGAATTCCACTGGAGCGATTGCGATTACCAAAATCAAAAACGCAGGACATGCAACATTTTTAGTGTTACCGTTTCTGCAATGTTAAGTATATAAACGGTGGCGTAATCGCTCATAAATCGCTATACAGAGCAATTTTGCTAGCGGTTTTAAATTACTGCACACTGTAAAAAAAATTAAAATTAATTGAAAGGACCAATCAGAATTAAAAATGCTAATCGCTACACAATCGCTGGCAAGACGCTTACAGTTTTTAAAATTGCTACCAAAATCGACAGAAACCACTCATGAAATGGCTTACAAAAAGCTCATTAAAAACGCTAGCGATTGAGATTAGCGATAGCGTTTTGTAGTGGGTTCCAGACCTCATGCTTGTTTCTGGCATTATGCAGACACTACTGAGTCCTATTAGACAGCAGGACTGCCAGGCAACTGGTATGGTATAAAGGAAATAGATATGGCAGCCTCCATATATTTCTCACTTCAGTTGTCCTAATTTTGTTTAAACAATTATTGCACACTTTCTGTTAATCCAATAAACTTCATTTCACTTCTTAAATATCACTGTGTGTGTCTCCTATATGATATATTTAACTGACATTCTTTTTATCGTAACAACCAACGATTTATACAGGAAAATCATGTCGATTAACAACTTTGCCCAAACTTTCGCATCCCACTGTAATTTTGATAGCACTTTTTTCACCTACTTTTTGGTACTTTTTCCATTGCAAAGTGCTGAAAAGTTATTCTAAATTGAAAATTAAAAATGATCTCTTAGAGAAAACTCAGGAGGAAAAAATAATTGCCTATGACCCAAGGTATGAAAATATCACCTAGGAGAAAACTCAGGAGAAAAAGTGAATTGCATATGGGTCTACGTGTCAACTGCTGGCACTAGTCTGCTTACGATACTGCTATTAGGTTGTGTTCAGCCAATGGATGATGCTTGTTCACAGGGTGGTTCTTGCATGAAGCAACGTGAATCATGTGCTTCAAGGCAGCAAAAATTAAAGGCCAGCAAGAGGTGGCTTCCCTCCCCAAATGTCCCCGTCTCCCCCTCCCTAGATGTGCACCTTCTGTCAGTGTTCCAGTGATGGGATCTCCATTCGCCCCTCCAGTATCCTGTATTCATGGCTACAGCAGTGCCTCATGTGACCTGTTACGTGCTGCCGGGTCACATGAGGCACCGCTGTAGTCAAAGAGGAAGCAGGACTTCACGTGTGGCTGGTGATCCCATCCCTAAACTGCCGAGAGCGGGTGAGTGATGCGGCGCCGGTGCAGCACATACCCAGCTAACTGGGGATCAGATGCTGCGGGCCAGCAGGGAGGAAGGAGATGCTGTCTTGGAGGAAGCAGAGGGAGGTAAGTGTAGTGCCAGTTGCTGCAATGCACAGCCCAATGTGTCTCTCCGGTCTGGCTTTGCACCCACACACATGTAGTGCCGTCCTCATAATGTATTGCTTCAAGCGGTATAAAGTCTTGAACCAGCCCTGCTTGTTACCCAGCAGATCAGCAGCTGAACTATGACCAAGTGATGTGCATTGTTTATTTCATTGGAAACGTGTGTAAATGAATAATATTAATAAATTCCAGATAGATGCCTTTCTGGTTTTGAAAAAAATGAGTCATGATCGCTGGACCAGGGTTAACTGGAAAATGAAAATGTCTGTTGCTGTTTAATTAGTCATTGTATGGTGGCTTTCTTATCTCAGAAGGTTGGGAGGTTTGGAATGCTGCTCACCCACTAGGGGCTGGTGCAGATCATGGCATAAGACATCTGACAGTCATCCTAGATCAGGGATGTCCAAACTTTTCAGGCCAAGGGCAAAATCGCTGTTCTTGAGAGTGCTAGCGAAATTAAAGTGTTCTCGGGTACAAAATGAGATACTTACCTAAAGAGAGGGAAGCCTCGGGATCCTATTGAGGCTTCCCTCGGTGCTCTGATGTAGCCCGTCGCAAAGCGTGGCCCCCCGGAATACTAATAAGGCACTTTTGCTAATCATATCGGGCCTGCACACCTTTTTCTTCAGAGTGGCCACGCAATACCGGCACGAGCGTGGGCCGTAAGCCAGAGTCGTGGTTACGTGCTACTGCACGGGCGTGGCTGTGCTTACGTGGCTACTACACAGCCGCGCATGTAACAGAGGAGGAGCACGGCCCCGATGTGGAGGGGGGCTGCGCTCAGCGATGGGGGACACCAGACCATCAAAGGAAGCCTCAATAGGATCCTGAGGCTTCCTTCTCTTCAGGTTAATATCTTATTTTGAAGCCAAGCTTCGGCTCGGAATCCCTTTAAACACAGTTTTTGCTGATTGCCATTAGGTACACTATGCCTGTGACATTGTGTCAAATAAAACATTTCACAACAAAGGGAGCAGTACCCAAAAACAGCACCAAACTAGTATAGAGTTACTAATAATGTTTATTCGTATATTACATTACACAACAATTAAAACCAATTAAATAAATCACAAAGAGGTGACTGGAAAGGTGGATTCATTATTTCATAAAAGACAAGTGATAATATATGGCATATACTCCTCTCAATCCAGTGCAGTATACATAGTATAGGAACAACAAATCCCAGAACAACAATAATGGCAATTATTAGATAGTGAATAATATAATGTACATTGGACATGAGGAATATGTGTCCCAGTACACTCTAGCCGTTGGGGCCCACTAGGGTGTTGTTTTTTTCAAAGTTTTGGGATTGCTGACAATCGCTTTGCCTAATGAAAATGAGTGAAGGGGAATTCACTAGTGCAATTGCAGTTACGGGTAATTGCATCGCAGGACGTAGCATTTTGAGTGCATTTGCACTCAATCTTAAAGGGAAGTTCCGAGCAAAAAGAAAAAAAAAGTTCTACTTACCCGCGGCTTCCTCCAGCCCCTGGCAGCCGCTATGTCCCTCACCACAGCTCTGGTGTCCCGGGATCCCTTCTGTTGCCGGGTCGGCATCTTCTGCGGCTGCACCATTCGTGTCCGCATTTACATGGTCTGGAATGTTCTGCGCAGGTGCTCACGGAACGGGATCACGGGACACTGGAGCTGCCGGGAGGGACATATCGGCTGCCAGGGGCTAGAGGAAGCCCCGGGTAAGTAGAATGTGTTTTTTTCTTGGATGCTTGGATCTTAGCTTTAAGTATATAAGAACCTGCAAAATCACTTTTCAAATCTATTTTGTGGCGCTTTGGGGGGCCGAGCAATTGTGCGTAAAATAAACTTTATAATACCAGGTGTCCAGATTTCCTGCTTCCGTCTGTAGCCCAGGAGGAGGTCACAGGCGTGTCTCTGATTGGTTCTAGCAGGCTCGGGTTTACATCACAGGAACACAGGTGTTCTGGACCGGATTAAGGCCTGGTGCACACCAAAAAACGCTAGCAGATCCGCAAAATGCTAACATTTTGAAACGCTTTTTCTTCTTTTTCTGTAGCGTTTCAGCTAGCATTTTGCGGTTTTGTGAAGTGTTTTTGGTGTAGTAGATTTCATGTATTGTTACAGTAAAGCTGTTACTGAACAGCTATTGTAAGAAAAAACGCCTGGCAAACCGCTCTGAAGTGCCGTTTTTCAGAGCGGTTTGCGTTTTTCCTATACTTAACATTGAGGCAGAAACGCATCCGCAATCTAAAATCTGCAGCAGCCCGGGAGTATGCGTTTCAGCAAAACGCCTCCCGCTCTGGTGTGCACCAGCCCATTGAAATACATTACCCTAGCGGATCCGCACCCGCAAGCGGATCGCAAACCGCAGCAGAACCGCTCTGGTGTGCACTAGGCCTAACACAGCAGGAGCCTATAGGCACCGGTGTTCTGGCACCCTAGACTTCACCCTCCATTAAAAACTACAAATACTTCCCAAACAGCACCACAAGTGTGCTGACTGTCCCTGTTGTTGCTTCTCCCTTACTTTCCATGCCCGTCATAGGTAGCTACAGTTCTACCTTAGCATTAGGTAGCCAGTGGTACCCTCCTCAGTCTAGTAGCCAGTGGTTCCCCCAACTGAAGAGAGATCTGGTCAGTGGAATGCCGAGTGCAGGGTGAGTAACCTTTCATTAACTCTCCGCTCAGGATTCTGCATAGGGAAGGAGGGAGGGAGGCACTTGAGGAGCAGAGTGAGCCGCCTTTCTATCATCATGCGGCTGAAGGCACGTGCCTACAGTGCCTTATGGTAAATCCAGCCCTGGGTCCTAGAGAAGCACCATATCCTCTTCCTTTAGGGGCAGGGCTACGGACAGAAGCCCGACACTTGGAAAGTATAATAACGTATAATAACGCTTCTTATTGGATGATTCTGGGAAAGAACAAAAAAGATCCTTCAAGGAGAACGTGTATGAATGAAAATTGTGTTCAGGATCTCTGAAGTGAGGGTGAGCTGGAGGCCTATACTATTTTATAGGCAATTTCCAGACAGATTTTCTATCTTACTGTTAGATTGTGTGGTAAGGGGCTAGGAACTTTTTTTGCAGTTTTATTTCTGTCCAGTCTGTCCCTTTGTGACAAGTTCCAGCACTTCCTGTCTAGACAGAAAAAGAAGAAATCGCTCATAGAGTGGCAGAGACAGCAACAAACAAAACATTTTTGAATAGTAGGAAAGAGTTAGAATCTCCATCTATATTTATTGCTGTTCCTCGTTTCTTACTTCAAGGACTATCAGTTCTATTACTGTACAGTTAGCTATTAAAGAGTACCTCCGGTAAAAATGACAGAGCCTGTCATGACAGGCTACGTCTAAGGCCTCGTTCACATCATTTAGCGCAGATGGCTGTGCGATTGGAACGCAACGCGTCCGATCGCACGCCATCTGTGCTCCTATGCGCTGCGCTGCAGATCCCATTCATTACAATGAATGGGATCTGCGTTGCGATTCACAAAAATGCGCGCAGTACGCGATAGCGCAATCACGCTGCCACGCAGCGCATATGATGGGAACGGTAGAAGGGCTGTCTATGCCCTTCTACCGTTCTTGCGTGTCGCACACTATACGCACTGCCAAAATGCGGACGGCAGCGCGTATAGTCTGAACGAGGCCTTACTGATGAAGGGATGGGGGTTGTTAGGGTTAAATACTTACCTGTTCTGAGATCATCCCTCCAGGCCGGTGATTGTTCCACCCCCCTCAGAGATGCAGCCATGTCAAATTTTTTCAAAATCACTGCTTAGGCTATGGCCTCTCTCATCTGCATTGCCATGGCCCACCTAATTGGTGGCTGCCAATCTGGGGGCGTGCCATGGCAATGCAGGCGAAGGTTTCCGAAGAGCTTTGGCAGTCTTCGGAAACATGGCCGTGACTATGTTCCCGAGGAGGGGAACGCTACCTGTGACCCAAAAATGTCATGAATAATAACAGCTTGTGATGACAGTCTCAGTCATTTTTATCTTAGGTAAAATATATATAAATCATTGCTCCCCAATTATTACACAGTCAGGAGACTGTACTTTTTGAAACTGCAGCCCCTTATTTCCGAAAACGAGGAAGAGGAAGTCGTTTTTTCAGTGATTGCAATTTAGGATACATTGTGATTTTGGAGCGATTCTGTTTTTCATGCAATAGTGAGCTTAACCTCTTGAGGACCATGGGCTTACACGCCCCTAGTGACCAGGCTATTTTTTACAATTTAGGCCACTGCATCTTTTAAGGCCTCGCTGCAGGGCCGTACAACTCAGCACACAAGTGATCCCCCCTTTTCTGCCCACCAACAGAGCTTTCTGTAGGTGGGCTTTGATCGCTGGTGGCGTGTTTGTTTACTTTTTTTTATTTATGTGTTTTTTTTCTAAATAAATTTGGGCATTTATTTTATTATTTTATTTCCCACCCTCCCTTTCTCCCCCCGGCAGGCAATCCCAGAGATCGGCTCTCATAGACATCAGCCTATGAGAGCCGATTGCTCTTTGTGCCTCCCAGGGGGACGGTCGTGTCACACGGCTGTCCCCAGTACAGCACTGCCTTAGATCGCAGCGCTGTACATAGTAAATAGTAAATAGATGGCTGTTTCGCCGTCTAACAGTCTGCAACGGCGATCGCCAATGGGAGACTGATGATGGAGCGGAGCTGCAAAATCCCGCCCCAGGACTTGACGCCAAGTTAAGCGGTCCTGGGGCTGCCGCTGCGTTCACTCCAATTGACGTGACACAGTCGTTATCTGGCTAAAGAGAACCTGAGCTGAACCTCGGGTGCAAAATTAGATATTTACCTAAAGATTCTACTCCCTGGTCCCCCGTTGCTGAGCACAGCCCTCCGAAATATTAGCGACAAGGCATTGTCGCTAATCACATTGGGGCAGCACAGCTTGGATCCTCTTTCTATAGTGTGGCCGTGCAATAGCCGACCCAGCCCACCCGCACATGCGCAGTGAGCCACGGGCTCTGTGCTATTACGCATGCGGGCTTGTGCGGCTACTGCACGGCCACGCTATCGGGTGAAGAGCTGTGTGGCCCCGATGTGTAGCGAGGCCGCGCTTAGCAACAGGGACCACAGAGTATTATTATTATTTAGTATTTATATAGCACTGTAATCTTCTGCAGCGCTGTGTGGTGTATATATTGTCGTGTCCCTCAGAGGGCCTCACAATCAAGTCCCTACCATAGTCATATGTCTATGTATGTATCGTGTAGTGTATGTATCATAGTCTAAGGCCAATTTATGGGGAAGCCAATTAACATATCTGTATGTTTTTGCCATGTGGGAGGAAACCGGAGCGCCCGGAGGAAACCCACGCAGACATGGGGAGAACATACAAACTCCTTGCAGATGTTAAATAGCGAGGGAAGCTTCAATAGGATCCTGAGGCTTCCGTGTCTTAAAGGACAACTGTAGCGAGAGGTATATAGAGGATGCCATATTTATTCCCCCTTAAAGAAAAGTATTTACCATGCCGCCAGGCTTTGGACACAGGAAAAAGTGTTACAGGGACAGTACATTTATTGTGAGGGTGCCAAATAAGGTTTTTTTTAATTCATCATTTATAGAATTTAATTCTGCCGCGCCGAATAATGGGCATGGCCATGACATTGTATGGGCGGAGTGTAACCGTAACCCCAAAGCAGGAAATATAGCCAACTATGACCATTAAATAATAAATGCAGCAACAGTTACCCCAGACACCAGAAAATAAACGCAATGTGGGCAACATTTCACCTGAAAATAAACGCAATGTGGGCAACCTTTCAGCAGAAAATAAACGCAATGTTGGCAACATTTCAGCTGAAAATAAACGCAATTTGGGCAACATTTCAGCAGAAAACAAACGCACTTTGGACCACATTTCAGCAGAAAACAAATGCAATTTGGGCCACATTTCAGCAGAAAACAAACACAATTGGGGCCACATTTCAGCAAAAAAACTAATGCAATTTGGGCCACATTTCAGCAAAAAATAAACGCAATTTGGGCAACATTTCAGAAAAAAAACAAACGCAATTTGGGCAAAATCAAAAAACAAACACAATTTGGGCAACATTTAAGCACATAAAAAATGTACTCACCTGACAGAAGCCCCCTCTCCCAGTCGGCCTCTGGCGTGCACCTCCCCGGACGATCCTCCTGCAATCTCCCGCACTAAGAGGAATAGCAGGGCTACGGGAAGATGCCCCCCAAAAGCCCTGTACTGGAGACACAAATAGTCTCCAGTACAGGGCTTTGGACGCCATCTTCCTGTAGCCCTGCTCTGCCTGCCGGAAGACTATGCAGGCTGGAGCGGGGCTGCGCGCTATGAACTGGTGCGGCGTCTATTAGACGCCGCGGCCAGTGCATGCAATAGTACGGTGGCTAGAGTCCCGAGGCTAAAAGCGGGACATTTCCCGGGACCTAGAGCAGCCTGGGACAGGGGACCCCGAATCCGGGACATGTCCCGGGGAAAGCGGGACGTATGGTCAGCGTACAAGGTATTACCTGAATCTAGCTTGTTGGCTTCATGTCGGCACATTGCAATACTGTGACTAAATCATGTTTTTTTTTTATTATGTAATTTACTATGTAAGTGCATTTAATGTGCTATCACACTCCATTGTTCCTATATAAGTAATGAGAGTGTGATGACGGGTTTAAAGTTCATCATCAACATTTATCAGGGCTTTTGAGCAAGTGAAGTGCCCATACATACCTATGCAGCAGACAGATGTTCCTGGAATATTTACTCTCCCCCATTAGTGACTCCAGACATGGTGCTGAATTGCTGACACTTAACCCTAACAGCACACAATTACATCTCAGCTGGGCCATTTTGTAATAAAGACTGGTTCCTGTGAAGTAGGAGTGGAGACAGGCTGAGGCATGAAGCCAAACGCCACCTTGTATTTCTCTCCTATAATCCTCGGCTGAGATGATCGCTCCTCGGTCCTGACTGAGAATCTAGCGGGTGTACAGCACTGTGTATAGTCATCCACCATGGCTGATCGCTAAATAATGAGCTCTTAATGAATAAGCACTGCAGGATGTCGCCCTCTCCTGCAGTGCCCGTCTTACTTCCTCCCATCCGGGCTGGGCCACCCATAAGGCAGGGTGAGGTGGGTTCCTTAGGCGGCAAAGTCGGGGGGAAGGCTATCAACCTCCTGGCCGTGGTTGGGGGGCACCGAGCTGGAGGGGGTAGCAGGCAGATAGGGGGTATTGGGCACAGTGGCGGGGACCCCCCCCCCCCCTCCTTCACCTAAGTCCTGCGATCTGCGCTCCCCCTCCAGCTATTAAGCGCAGCAGCAGCATAGTAATATCAGGCAGCAGGCGGGGATGACTCACCTCTTCCACATTCCACTCTTGTCACTTCCTGAAATGCCGCCCACTGTACTGTAAGTGGACAGCATTGCAGGAAGTGACAAGAGTGTAAGAGGTGAGTCATCCCCGCCCACTGCCCAATGCAACATTGCTGCTGCGCTTAATAGCTGGAGGGAGAGTGCAGATCGGGGGACCCAGGTGAGGGAGGGGTGTTCCGACCCCTCTCCCTGCCACTGTGCCCAATACCCCCTTCCTGCCCCCTCTAGCTCGGTGGCCTTCCATGGGCACGGGGGGGGGTCTCTCACAAGTTTGCCTCAGGCGGCAAAAAGTCTAGAACCGTCCCTGTCTCCCATTTTCATTGGACATTGCCAGTGTAATGATCTATGCATGCAGATTGGTATCACAACAGCATAGGAACAGATGATCAATTGATAGGAAATACTAAGGTCCAAACAATGTATTTTAACCTGTTCAGCACCGCTGGACAGTGTATCTACGCCTCTGTGGACTTTACTTTAGCACCAGGGGCGTAGATACACATATCCTGCGGTTTACCTTGGCGAGCACCTGGGCATGCACTCGTGCCCTCAAATAATTCTTAGCAAAAAATACCACTCAAAGAAAGCCTAATTTGTGGGGGAAAAAAACGATGTATAGATCATTTCAGAGTGATAAGTGGTGATAAAGTTTTTGGCAAATGAATGGGAGGAGCGTGATGTGTGAAAATTGCTCTGGTTTTTAAAGTGAACCTAAGACAAAGCAAATTAAACGTTTTTACATACCTGGGGCTTCCTCCAGCCCCCTTCGGCATGATTGGTCCTTTGCTCGCTTCCTTCTCCACCACCTGGATCCTTCGCTATGGCTCCCAGTATGTCGGCCAGTCGGGGCTAGTCAGCGCAGTCTGGCCATGCGCTTCTCCATCACGCTCCCATCGGTGGGAGCATTCTGCTCCTGTGCAGTACTACTGCATAGGCACAGAACGCTCCCTGGCATGACAGCGCAACGGGGAAGCACAGGGCCAGACTGCGCCGACTAGCCCCGACTGGCCGACATACTGAGAGCCATAGCAAAGGATCCAGGTGGTGGAGGAGGAAGAGGGCGAAGGACCAATCAGGCTTTGTCTTAGGTTCACTACTTGTGGTGGGGAAAAGTGGTTAAAGTGAATAGTGAGTTTATTACAAGTGTGCTGTATATACTGTACATTTGACAACACACAGCCAAGACACATAGTATATCACAGATCCCAGAATAAAAAACCTAATTAAATATTGTATACAAGGCAAATATCCAAACACAGAATCATAGAAATATGTGCATGAAAATCAGAACATAAACAGTCGGCAGAGTAGTCAGACCAGGGGCGTAACTAGAAATCACTGGGCCCCCCTGCGAATATTTGGATGCCCCCCCCCCATAGGTGCCAAATAATCGTAATGGGGCAGCGTTTCACTGTAAATTAATTGTAAAGTGGGCAGCATTTTACCAGACAATCATAATGTGGGCCAGAAAATCGTAATGTGGGCAGAGTTCACCAGAAAATCGTAATGTGGGCCTTTAGAAAATCATAATGTGAGCAGAGTTCACCAGAAAATCGTAATGTGGGCAGAGTTCACCAGAAAATCGTAATGTGGGCACCAGTCACCAGAAAATTGTAACGTGGACAGCATTCACCAGACAATCGTAATGTGGGCAGCGTTCACCAGAATATCGTAATGTGGGACAGAAAATCGTAATGTGGGCAGAGTTCACCAGAAAATCGCAATGTGGGCAGCAGTCACCAGAAAATCGCCATGTGGGCAGCAGTCACCAGAAAATCGCAATGTGGGCATCAGTCACCAGAAAATCCTAATGTGGGCAGCAGTCACCAGAAAATCGCAATGTGGGCAGCAGTCACCAGAAAATCCTAATGTGGGCAGCATACACCAGAAAATCGTAATGTGGGCAGCAGACACCAGAAAATCGCAATGTGGGCAGCAGACACCTGAAAATCGTAATGTGGGCAGCAGACACCAGAAAATCGTAATGTGGGCAGCAGACACCTGAAAATCGTAATGTGGGCAGCAGACACCTGAAAATCGTAATGTGGGCAGCAGACACCTGAAAATCGTAATGTGGGCAGCAGGCACCTGAAAATCGTAATGTGGGCAGCAGACACCTGAAAATCGTAATGTGGGCAGCAGACACCTGAAAATCGTAATGTGGGCAGCAGACACCTGAAAATCGTAATGTGGGCAGCAGACACCTGAAAATCGTAATGTGGGCAGCAGACACCTGAAAATCGCAATGTGGGCAGCAGTGACCAGAAAATCGCAATGTGGGCAGCAGTGACCAGAAAATCGTAATGTGGGCAGCAGACACCTGAAAATCGTAATGTGGGCAGCAGGCACCTGAAAATCGTAATGTGGGCAGCAGTCACCAGAAAATCGTAATGTGGGCAGCAGACACCTGAAAATCGTAATGTGGGCAGCAGGCACCTGAAAATCGCAATGTGGGCAGCAGGCACCTGAAAATCGCAATGTGGGCAGCAGACACCTGAAAATCGTAATGTGGGCAGCAGTGACCAGAAAATCGCAATGTGGGCAGCAGTGACCAGAAAATCGCAATGTGGGCAGCAGTGACCAGAAAATCGTAATGTGGGCAGCAGTCACCAGAAAATCGTAATGTGGGCAGCAGACACCTGAAAATCGTAATGTGGGCAGCAGACACCTGAAAATCGTAATGTGGGCAGCAGACACCTGAACATCGTAATGTGGGCAGCAGACACCTGAAAATCGTAATGTGGGCAGCAGACACCTGAAAATCGTAATGTGGGCAGCAGTCACCAGAAAATCGTAATGTGGGCAGCAGACACCTGAAAATCGTAATGTGGGCAGCAGGCACCTGAAAATCACAATGTGGGCAGCAGACACCAGAAAATCGTAATGTGGGCAGCAGACACCTGAAAATCACAATGTGGGCAGCAGACACCTGAAAATCGTAATGTGGGCAGCAGACACCTGAAAATCGTAATGTGGGCAGCAGACACCAGAAAATCGTAATGTGGGCAGCAGGCACCTGAAAATCACAATGTGGGCAGCAGACACCTGAACATCGTAATGTGGGCAGCAGACACCTGAAAATCGTTATGTGGGCAGCAGACACCAGAAAATCGTAATGTGGGCAGCAGGCACCTGAAAATCGTAATGTGGGCAGCAGACACCTGAAAATCGTAATGTGGGCAGCAAACACCAGAAAATCGTAATGTGGGCAGCAGACACCTGAAAATCGCAATGTGGGCAGCAGTGACCAGAAAATCGCAATGTGGGCAGCAGTGACCAGAAAATCGTAATGTGGGCAGCAGACACCTGAAAATCGTAATGTGGGCAGCAGGCACCTGAAAATCGTAATGTGGGCAGCAGACACCAGAAAATCGTAATGTGGGCAGCAGACACCTGAAAATCGTAATGTGGGCAGCAGGCACCTGAAAATCGCAATGTGGGCAGCAGACACCTGAAAATCGTAATGTGGGCAGCAGTGACCAGAAAATCGCAATGTGGGCAGCAGTGACCAGAAAATCGTAATGTGGGCAGCAGTCACCAGAAAATCGTAATGTGGGCAGCAGACACCTGAAAATCGTAATGTGGGCAGCAGACACCTGAAAATCGTAATGTGGGCAGCAGACACCTGAAAATCGTAATGTGGGCAGCAGTCACCAGAAAATCGTAATGTGGGCAGCAGACACCTGAAAATCGTAATGTGGGCAGCAGACACCTGAAAATCGTAATGTGGGCAGCAGACACCTGAAAATCGTAATGTGGGCAGCAGACACCTGAAAATCGTAATGTGGGCAGCAGTCACCAGAAAATCGTAATGTGGGCAGCAGACACCTGAAAATCGTAATGTGGGCAGCAGGCACCTGAAAATCGTAATGTGGGCAGCAGACACCTGAAAATCGTAATGTGGGCAGCAGTCACCAGAAAATCGTAATGTGGGCAGCAGACACCTGAAAATCGTAATGTGGGCAGCAGACACCTGAAAATCGTAATGTGGGCAGCAGACACCTGAAAATCGTAATGTGGGCAGCAGGCACCTGAAAATCACAATGTGGGCAGCAGGCACCTGAAAATCGTAATGTGGGCAGCAGACACCTGAAAATCGTAATGTGGGCAGCAGTCACCAGAAAATCGTAATGTGGGCAGCAGACACCTGAAAATCGTAATGTGGGCAGCAGACACCTGAAAATCGTAATGTGGGCAGCAGACACCTGAAAATCGTAATGTGGGCAGCAGACACCTGAAAATCGTAATGTGGGCAGCAGTCACCAGAAAATCGTAATGTGGGCAGCAGACACCAGAAAATCGTAATGTGGGCAGCAGACACCTGAAAATCACAATGTGGGCAGCAGACACCTGAAAATCGTAATGTGGGCAGCAGACACCTGAAAATCGTAATGTGGGCAGCAGACACCAGAAAATCGTAATGTGGGCAGCAGGCACCTGAAAATCACAATGTGGGCAGCAGACACCTGAACATCGTAATGTGGGCAGCAGACACCTGAAAATCGTAATGTGGGCAGCAGACACCAGAAAATCGTAATGTGGGCAGCAGGCACCTGAAAATCACAATGTGGGCAGCAGACACCTGAAAATCGTAATGTGGGCAGCAGGCACCTGAAAATCGTAATGTGGGCAGCAGTCACCAGAAAATCGTAATGTGGGCAGCAGACACCTGAAAATCGTAATGTGGGCAGCAGGCACCTGAAAATCGCAATGTGGGCAGCAGACACCTGAAAATCGTAATGTGGGCAGCAGTGACCAGAAAATCGCAATGTGGGCAGCAGTGACCAGAAAATCGTAATGTGGGCAGCAGTCACCAGAAAATCGTAATGTGGGCAGCAGACACCTGAAAATCGTAATGTGGGCAGCAGACACCTGAAAATCGTAATGTGGGCAGCAGACACCTGAAAATCGTAATGTGGGCAGCAGACACCTGAAAATCGTAATGTGGGCAGCAGACACCTGAAAATCGTAATGTGGGCAGCAGTCACCAGAAAATCGTAATGTGGGCAGCAGACACCTGAAAATCGTAATGTGGGCAGCAGGCACCTGAAAATCACAATGTGGGCAGCAGACACCAGAAAATCGTAATGTGGGCAGCAGACACCTGAAAATCACAATGTGGGCAGCAGACACCTGAAAATCGTAATGTGGGCAGCAGACACCTGAAAATCGTAATGTGGGCAGCAGACACCAGAAAATCGTAATGTGGGCAGCAGGCACCTGAAAATCACAATGTGGGCAGCAGACACCTGAACATCGTAATGTGGGCAGCAGACACCTGAAAATCGTAATGTGGGCAGCAGACACCAGAAAATCGTAATGTGGGCAGCAGGCACCTGAAAATCGTAATGTGGGCAGCAGACACCTGAAAATCGTAATGTGGGCAGCAGACACCTGAAAATCGTAATGTGGGCAGCAGACACCTGAAAATCGCAATGTGGGCAGCAGTGACCAGAAAATCGCAATGTGGGCAGCAGTGACCAGAAAATCGTAATGTGGGCAGCAGACACCTGAAAATCGTAATGTGGGCAGCAGGCACCTGAAAATCGTAATGTGGGCAGCAGTCACCAGAAAATCGTAATGTGGGCAGCAGACACCTGAAAATCGTAATGTGGGCAGCAGGCACCTGAAAATCGCAATGTGGGCAGCAGACACCTGAAAATCGTAATGTGGGCAGCAGTGACCAGAAAATCGCAATGTGGGCAGCAGTGACCAGAAAATCGTAATGTGGGCAGCAGTCACCAGAAAATCGTAATGTGGGCAGCAGACACCTGAAAATTGTAATGTGGGCAGCAGACACCTGAAAATCGTAATGTGGGCAGCAGTCACCAGAAAATCGTAATGTGGGCAGCAGACACCTGAAAATTGTAATGTGGGCAGCAGACACCTGAAAATCGTAATGTGGGCAGCAGACACCAGAAAATCGTAATGTGGGCAGCAGACACCTGAAAATCACAATGTGGGCAGCAGACACCTGAAAATCGTAATGTGGGCAGCAGACACCTGAAAATCGTAATGTGGGCAGCAGACACCAGAAAATCGTAATGTGGGCAGCAGACACCTGAAAATCGTAATGTGGGCAGCAGTCACCAGAAAATCGTAATGTGGGCAGCAGACACCTGAAAATCGTAATGTGGGCAGCAGGCACCTGAAAATCACAATGTGGGCAGCAGACACCAGAAAATCGTAATGTGGGCAGCAGACACCTGAAAATCACAATGTGGGCAGCAGACACCTGAAAATCGTAATGTGGGCAGCAGACACCTGAAAATCGTAATGTGGGCAGCAGACACCAGAAAATCGTAATGTGGGCAGCAGGCACCTGAAAATCACAATGTGGGCAGCAGACACCTGAACATCGTAATGTGGGCAGCAGACACCTGAAAATCGTAATGTGGGCAGCAGACACCTGAAAATCCCCCTCCAGCTAGTCAATGTGTGTGGGCAGCGGGCAGCGGGCAGCAGCGGGATACATACCTTCTTCCTTGCGTTCCATCGCCGCCTTCTCGCTCTAGCGGCTGACGTCACTTCCGCTTCCGGAAGTGACGTCAGCCGCTAGAGCGAGAAGGCGGCGATGGAACGCAAGGAAGAAGGTATGTATCCCGCCGCCGCTGCCCGCTGCCCACACACATTGACTAGCTGGAGGGGAGCGCAGAGGGGAGAGCCCCGAGGTGAGGGAGAGGGGGGAACTTCCCCTCTCCCCGCCGACTGTGGGCAAGGCTTTCCCCTCATGCTGCCACCCCTCCAGCCCCCAAAAAACGGCCCGAGCGGGCTCCAGGGGGGGGCGGGCCCCCCCGCGGGCGCAGGCGCTGCATGGCCTATTGCTACGCCCCTGAGTCAGACGCTTAACCATAAGATCAAAACCAGAACATCAGATAATATAAACAGCAGGCAAAAGAGTAGCCAGCAGTGATGCTCGGATACCCCCAATTACGAATTTGAATAAATCCGGCCTAGGCAAAATCGAAATCCGGATACGCCATGATCGTGATCCTAATTTGAATCGATGCTCCGAATTCGACTCAGATTTTAACTGTGATTACATGTCTGGGGGCTTTGCCCACTCATGGGCATGGCTTAAAGCCAGAGGACTTCCAACAAATTCGTGCTATGACCCCTCTGGAGGAGCCTCTTGCAATGGCCATGCGTGTCACTTCCTCTTCCTGCTTCATTCAGTGATGCACTTCTCTAACAGAGAAGACAGCGGTGACCTGGAAGTTATAACAGACAAGATGGCAGCTGCGATTTTTAAATTGAAATCGAACAAAAACTATTTGGTGTAGAATGGCGATTCAGGCATCAAATGAAAGAGGAGAGCACAAGCTAAAGAAAGGTATGCATAAGTACTTTGCAGTACTGGGCGGAGTCTTAAAGGTATGCCCATGAGAGGTGCTCGGAGTTCCTTTAACACTAAAGCGGATCCAAGATGAAAAACTAACTCTAACAAGTAACTTGTCTATATATCTTATCTAAAGTTTAGATAGTTTACACAGCAAATCTAGCTGCAAACAGCTTCAGTAGTTTATGATTATTTATTCCTGTGATACAATGAGGGCAGCCATCTTCTGTTTGTCACATTACACAAACAAGCTAATAGCATCTCCAGCCCTCAGCCTCCCCTCCTCCCTCCTCCCCTCTGCCTCTGAAATCTCTGGCTAGTAACCTCCTCCTCCTCCTGCCCAGACTGAGCTCCCATAAGCCCAAGGCTCTCTGGAAAAGCTGTGGGCGAGGCTTGTTTAGTTTATAGCGAATTCGAGTATTAAAACAAAACAAAAAAAGTATTTGGCTTGAGAAATGCCCTATAAACTATATGAAAGGAACACAATTATGCAATGAGTAAAAGTTTATCTCGGATCCAATTTAATAGCAAAGTCCCCATATATGCTGCAATCACTAAAATTGCATGGATTATAAAAGTGATAAGTGGCTACAACTTCAACAATTCAAAAATAACTTTTACGCTACTTTCACAATAGGACGTTGCGTTTGATGCGACGTTAAGGTCGCACAACAAGGCCCTAAAGCGACGCATATACAGTTTAACAGTGCAACGTTAAAGTAACACGTTAGAAATTGTATTTACTATGGAACGAAAACGGCGCATGCTGAGCCAGACTGAGCCAGAGTAAGGCCTGGTCCACACATCCAATTTTGGTTGGCCAATGACTGGCCTATTTTACCACCTCCATGTAGTATGAGAGTTCACCTACACAATCTGTTCATAGTATTCAAAATCTGTTGTCCCTTATGCCACATGGAGCCATTGGCCAATCAAGATTGCATGTGAGTACTGGGTTTACGTCACTAGCCCAGAATTAGCACACTGAGCACATGTAGTTGCAGCTGTAGATGCCACTTGTGACCGGGAGGCTAATCTGCCGACAAGCTCGCAATTCAGCCGGTCGTGGAAAAGAGGTCCAAAACTCAGCATGACAGCCAGGCAACTGGCATTGTTTATAAGACAATGAAGATGGCAGCTTATTCATCTATTTCAGGTTATTTAAAGACTCCTTTCACACTTGGCTTGCAAAACTGCATTGCAATGCAAGGCAATGGGGCTTAGCTCACTTACGGCGTCGTGTTGTGACGGAAGTGCCCGATCGGCTGCCGAGCCGCCGCAGAGTCAACAGCGCGTTACACAGCGACGCAAATTATGTAAGTCAATGGGTGACACAGGAAATTTGAAAATGCTGGTGGCGGCGTTTCAGTGCGATGACGGGAATAGGATGGGGAAACCCAGGAATCCCAGTGATGTACTTCCTGTCCAGCAGGAAGTACATCACTGAGTGAGGGATGGCGCTTTGCATATGACCCTGTCAGCTCACTATACCGCAAGGTCATATGATTGACATTTTGTGCGGTGTGATGCAACAGGGGTCGAGCACGGCACGCAGCGAGCATAGCAATGCATGGGGAACTTGCATGAAATTCGCATACTACTTCACTTGCTGTGCAGTTTCCCCACAGACTATACCTAATGGCAATCGCACAAAATCTGCAGCAGGTAGTGTGATTGTGCTGTTGTAAAAATTGCAATGCACACAATCATGGCAGTGAAAAAGGGGCATGGCAAGTAGAGTGTTAAGCATGGTACCCTGCAATGTCCTGAATGCAGGAACAGCACGTGCAATATGATTTTCAGATTGGAACACGTCTTGTGGAAATGTTTCCAAGGTCGTTTCAAAATCTCCCAAACTGGAGCTTTCAACAACAGCAACCCGAGTGCATTGTTCCCCAGCTTACCCCGCCCCCTGGAAGCCACTCCCTCCTGCGCTACACAAATCCTCCCCTCAACAGTGTGCGTCGCTCTGCTAACCACCTCTATACTACAGCCCATCCATCCCGCGCTGCACCAATCCTCCCTTCAAAAGTATGCGTTGCTCTGGTAACCACTAGTGATAATCAATGAGATGCAAATATTTCCGAGTTCACGCAGATTTATGTAATTTTATTATGCAAATATATGCAGCTTGAAAATGCACCAGTCAAGTCCCACCCTGGTTTAAATTGATTGGTCCATTTTTAGCTGCATATATGAGCATAAAAATTTACATAAGTCTGTGTGACAAAGACATATTTGCATCTCATTAATCATCACTAGTAACCGCCTGCAATTCCACTTGCAGCAGGAATGATCTTGATTCTGTCGGCAGTGGTGGGCTCACAAGTCCCTAAGGACTCGTATTCGTAATTTAAATGAGGATTAATAATTCACTACTGCGCACTTCAAGCCGGAAGGAGGAAGTGCGCGGTAGTGAGTCTTGCAACAAGTCCAATAGGACTTTTGGAACTCAGTAAGTCAGACGGACTTATGGGTAACTAATCCCCTCTCTCCCAGCCACACAGCTGAGGCAATTAAGCCTCATTTAAATCACAAATTCGAGTCCTTAGGGACTCTTGAACCCATGCCTGCGGGTGATGCTCCGGGTGCCTGCGCCTTTGGAACCCAGGCAATGGGTTGCCCCTTTAAGGGAAAATGAAACTGAGGTTATATAAGGAACCTTCCCTCCATACATCATTTTCTCAGAGGAAGTGTTCCTGTAGTGTGTGGGAGTCGTGTAAGTATATGTTATGGTGGATGTGTCCTTATGGGCTTAGGGCCTCAGGGTTGTCAATGGGCTAAACTGCTGCAGCTATTGAAATGCTGCAGGTGGATCAGTACCAGGAATTATTGCTTGACATTGGCCTCTGCTATAATTGAGACAGCTGGGAGCACACTTGTCTATGTGGAAATCCATAAGCTTTCTGCCATGTTTCTGCATTTCTTTCCTGAGTTTGTGTGTTTTTGTTTTTTATGCATTTTCTGCGTTCCCATTTTGCATTTTTAATACATATTCATATTTAAAGAGTGAAATATCATAACCTTTTCCCTTTTTACTTTACAAAAACACATCAAAAATCAACTTGCATGTGTTTATCTCCCATTATATGCCCATTGTATGCCAATCACATGTGGATTGCATACAATTTGCAGGAAGAAGAAACTTGTGTTTTTTTTTAAATGCACATAAAATTGCATTGGTAAAATCATCTCAATGTGATTTTGTGCGGCCTTTAGGGCCCTTTTCCACTAACAATCACAAACGCCAGCGATTTGCGATTTTTCGTTAATTTTGTTATGTGATTGCGATGGTGATTTTTCATTTGCATTGCATTATCCCTCTTAAATTGCTCTAGAAAGCGATTGCGATTTACAAATTGAATCACTATAGTGGAAAATACTTCTCATGATTTCTATGATAAAGTAGCAACCCTGGCGATTTAAGAATCACTAAAATTCACGCGCTTCAACTGTACAGTGGAAAAGGACCCATAGACTAACATTATGTCCGATTCCACATATGTTTTCTGCTATTTATTGTATTTATAAAGCTCCAACATATCACGCAGCGCCGTACATTAGTTAAGGTTACAGACAATATTTAGGGGGGACATACAGCAATAATACAATACAGGAATACATGCAAACCAGCTCATGCAGCACAGTATGGCTATCATCCATGAAAGTGTGTTCGGTAAAAAAAAAATCTGGGCCGGAAAATACCACATTCGGTATTTTAGACCTTTGTGTGCTAATTTATAAAGATTTCACAGCTGCCTTTGCAGTTCGGTAAATTACCGCAGCCCATTAAACGGTACAGCTGAAGAGTGGCAATATCTCTTTTGTTATAAGCTGTAATTAAGGTTCCATGCACACTTGACTCGCACAGACTTCGGCTCCCTGCACACTTGACTCGCACAGGCTTTCGGCTCCCTGCACACTTGACTCGCACAGACTTCGGCTCCCTGCACACTTGACTCGCACAGACTTCGGCTCCCTGCACACTTGACTCGCACAGACTTCGGCTCCCTGCACACTTGACTCGCACAGGCTTCGGCTCCCTGCACACTTGACTCGCACAGACTTCGGCTCCCTGCACACTTGACTCGCACAGACTTCGGCTCCCTGCACACTTGACTCGCACAGACTTCGGCTCCCTGCACACTTGACTCGCACAGACTTCGGCTCCCTGCACACTTGACTCGCACAGGCTTCGGCTCCCTGCACACTTGACTCGCACAGACTTCGGCTCCCTGCACACTTGACTCGCACAGGCTTCGGCTCCCTGCACACTTGACTCGCACAGGCTTCGGCTCCCTGCACACTTGACTCGCACAGGCTTCGGCTCCCTGCACACTTGACTCGCACAGGCTTCGGCTCCCTGCACACTTGACTCGCACAGGCTTCGGCTCCCTGCACACTTGACTCGCACAGGCTTCGGCTCCCTGCACACTTGACTCGCACAGGCTTCGGCTCCCTGCACACTTGACTCGCACAGGCTTCGGCTCCCTGCACACTTGACTCGCACAGGCTTCGGCTCCCTGCACACTTGACTCGCACAGGCTTCGGCTCCCTGCACAGCCTACTTTGCTCTTATCCGCATGCTTATCGGCTCCAAGCAAGCGATATTCTCTGTCCCAATACCTCCTGCTCTAATCTTTATGAATTTACATTTAGTGACATGTGTTGACATAATCACCGCACAAGGCAGTAATTTATCTCACTGCTTGGTAATTTGAGCTTTTCATGCGGTAACAGCTTTTATGAATATACATTTTGCTAAGTGCTCGGTAAAGTCAGCTGTTTTCAGCATTACCGCAGACCAGACATGGTATCTTGAATCTGATTCTGGACTGGATAGGAAGCCAGTGGAGGGATTCAGAGGGTAGCCGCCATGGTGAAGCGATGGGAGGAGTGGATAATTCTGGCTGCTGCATTTCTGACGGACTGCAGCGGGGCAATCCAAGTCATAGGGAGACCAGACAAAAGGGTATTGCAGTAGTCAAGGCGGGAAATTATGATGGCATGGATGAGAAGTTTGGTGGTGGCAGAGGTCAGGAAAGGGCGGATCTTGCAGATGGTACGGAGGTGGTGGTTGCAGGACTTTGGGCTCTATTCACAAAGCATTACCGCATTCGCTGATGTTACCGATCACCTTCCCAAGTTACAATTAACTAAACCTGTTACCGCACAGAAAATCAGTTCCCAACTAGTGAGGTAAATTACCGACTTGTGCAGAAATTACCTCGGAAATGTCAAATATCAATACACAAAGATTTCCGAATTTAATTTACCGGCCAAAATGTTTCGCTTTTTTTTTGTTTTTTCCGCCAGCTCACAGCAGCCTATAACTGCCTCTCCCCATGCTGTCTCTGTGTGGTAGATTTAACAGACAGCCTTTGGGGAGAGCCAGGCAGCCAATAGGGAGAGCCACACAGCCTGCTTCTCACTCTGATTTGATGCGATGGGGTATCGGGTGGGTCTTTCACTGTATCAAATCAGAGGAAGCTGACAATTCCCTGAATCCCTTTAGATGTGCATATTTGTATTATAGCACACAGAAGGCTGCACCACATCTAAAGGGATGACAGGATGCACAGGACAGTAAACCTGAGTCACATTCAGCTCCCTGCCTGCCTGCTGCTGCCCTGCTAGAAGGCTGGTAAGTGACAATTGCCGAGCAGGGTTTAGTGAATTGAGGCATGTTTGTTCTGTAAATTACCAAACTTCAGCCCCATGCGGGAAAACTTTGGTGATTTTGGGGGAAAAAGTGTAAAATACTGCATGTGGTACCGTCCAAAATGATTTGTGAGGTTTTGGATGTGGGGGGTGAAGGAGAGCGCGGAGTCCAGTGTGACACAAAGACAGCGGGCTTGAGAGGTAGGGCAAATGGTAGTATGGTTCGGATATGCAGAATCTGCATGCGATCCTGCTAAGTGAGCTCCCTGCCATGATGTGTGTATGAACCTTAACCCTGTTTCATCCAAGAAACCTTGTCAGGAGCAGAGATGTCGCGAACTGTTCCCGAACTGTTAGCCGGCGAACATCTCTGCTACACTGGGCCTTGTACTACTTCCAGATCGCTATGCCCCGGAGTAGTACGCCTGCGTTGCTCGGCGGAGCGTGTCCTAGATCGTGCTCCTGTTGCCGGGCACTTTCTGCGCATGTGCGTGACGTCATGAACGACGTCACGCTCATGCGCAGAGTGCCCGGCAACAGGAGCGCAATCTAGGATGCGCTCCGTCGAGCAGTGCAGGCGTACTACGGGTCATAGCGACCCGGAGGTAGTACTAGGCCCAGAGATGTTCGCCTGGCGACCGGTTCGGGCCATCTCTAGTAAGGAGGTGGAAGGAGTTAATCCGTTTGCAAATAATTTTGAGTTGATGCAGGATTATGCACCTTTTGTATGCAAATTGAAAATAAACTAATCAAATCCTGCTGATGTAAAATTTGATCCATTTTCAAGCTACATAAAGCGCATTTTAAATCGGCAGAATTTCATTTTGAAGCTGCATACATCTGCACACAATTTGCATAATGCTGCATCAAC
The DNA here is from genome assembly GCF_040937935.1 of Hyperolius riggenbachi. Lineage (NCBI taxonomy): Eukaryota > Metazoa > Chordata > Amphibia > Anura > Hyperoliidae > Hyperolius > Hyperolius riggenbachi. The sequence continues at coordinate 330,654,708 of NC_090651.1, read as the reverse complement.
TCAAATTATTTGCATGACCATCCCTAGTAGAGATGGTCAATGAGGTGCTTCAATTTCTGCCTTCCATGCTATTTTAATGCAAATTGTATTGGACTTGCACCAACACAGAAAGTGGATCTCATTGGCCCAATTCCAAGATGCATACAGTTTGCATTCAACTTACAGGCCAGCCAGAATTATTAGCCTCTCTTTGCATCATGGCATGGCAGGTGAAATCTGTGTTTGTAGCTAGAGATGGCCCAAACAGTTCACCGGCGAGCCGTATTCTGCGAACATCGGTTGTTTGCATTTGCGGCGAACAGCAAACATTTGGCGTGTTTGATTCGCCCTCTATACATAATCATTGAGCTAAACTTTGACCCCTTACCTCAATCAGCAGACACATGGCAGCCGATCAGCTAGCACCCCTTACTGGACCCCCCTATCAAAAAGCAGTTGTGGTGGCCATATTGGATTTATTCTCTGCTGGCTGCTGACTGTTAGGGCCATTTTCCACCAGCGCGTTTGCGCTGGCTGAATCGCAAAAACGCAAACCGCTAGCGATTTTACAATCGCTACGGTTTGCTTTTTAACATAGGAATCGTGGTAGGTCATTTCCACTACCGCGATTCGTTTTTGTCGGGAACGCGCGGCGGAGCGATATTTGCCGCGATTTTGCTATGCAGTGCATAGCATAGCAAAATCGCGGCCGCGAACGTCGGGGAATCACCGCTAATTGCGATTCAGCAATCGCTAGCGTTCAGCGTGAACGCTGGCGATTGCTAGTGGAAAAGGGCCCTAAGTGAGAGCAGGATCAGACTTGCTGCAGATAGGTAGGGAAAGCACTAGCTAGGCCTGTGTTCTTGTTCCTTGCTGTGAAACTACTCCAAACAGTCCTTTTGAGGGCTAGCACATCGGTCTTCTGTGTGTTTTTTTTTTTTTTGGTGACACTCTACAGCCCACTGACACCCAGAGCTGTGTGCACACTACTGCTGTTGCCTCATTAAGTTGCGGGCACAGAACCACTCCAATGCATTATTTCACTGTATTCTGATCCTACTATTGTATCTCTCTGTTCGCGAACGTTTTGCTGAAGTTCGCTGTTCGCGAACGGAAAATTCTATGTTCGTGACATCTCGATTTGTAGCATCTGGTCTTGTGAGATGGGGAAAAAAGAGTACTGGACATTTGGGCCCCGCCATAGACTGTAATGTGAATTATGACTATAGCAATGCTCAGGGGGTAATTTGGGTGCCAGAAAAAGATGGTGCAATAGTGCAATTCAGCCACTAGCAATAGCTGGCAGCCAAATTGCATCTTACCCCTGAGTCCATGGCAGCCTGGAGGGAGCATAGTAATCTACGATGCCGGGAAATTTGCAATAACGGGGCGAGACATTTTCGGCTTTACCCTGCACCCAAATTTCCCAGCGCCCTTTTTGCATGTATGCCATAAAGGGTGTTTGCTTGTTGAACATTCTTTCTGACTGGTGTGCAGTGTTATGGGTGCTAGTCTACTTTAGGGGACCAAGTGCACAGGGAGAGAAGTCGCACACCACTGGTGAGGTGCTGGACCTGTGTTTGTAATGCACAAAAAAATTCCAGAAGGTCCGCACACTCTAAAGTACCATGTCCTGTTTATTCAAAACACATGACAAACCATTCCACAACCAACGAATCGTTTCGGGGCCCCGTGGGGACCCCTTTGTCAAGGCTACAGTACAGAATGTACTTTAGGGGACCGGGCAGGAAACCTCATAGTTAACAGTTCTCCAATCACAGTACCCTTTTACAGCACAGTGTTGTGATTGGCCAAATAGTGTAGGTGTAGTTTGGCTGGGACCTAAACAGTATGGAGGGAGCTGACGGACTACAAGGGGCTGGAAGGAGCCCCCGGTAAGTAAGTCTATTTCTCCCAATTGTCTCGGGTTTACTTTTTTTCACTGACTAAAACTCCTGGATGAGCACCACATTAATAAACAGACTGTAGCTGGGGCACTGATCCCCGGGCCCCATACAGCAGTCTCCTCTGTGATGCCCTGAAGGCGGCCTTGCCTAGCTGTTCCAGCGGTTGCCGTCTACCCATTCGCATTACCTGGCAGGTGGTACACCACATTGAGATTAGTCTAGTGCGGTGGATTTGCATGTGAAGGTCAGTGGCCTCAATTCACTAAGATCATGCTGGAGATAATAAGGCAAGAGATAACTTACCTCCACACAGTGAGAGAGTTATTTTATCTTTTCATTCCTTAAGCTACCTCCTCTGTAGTTAATTTACCTCCTCTGTAGTTATTTTCACACGCAGTTAATAAACAGCCTGTCTGAAACTCTGGAGTTATTTTAAGGATTGAAAAGTTAACTTAAAGACAGAAGAGTTAACTTTAGGTTTGCCTGAGGTAAAATGTTTACTGAATACTACATGCCTTATCACCATGGTGATAACTCTAGAAGAGTTATTAAAGACAGGAGATAAGCTTAGTGAATTGAGGCCAGTGTCCCTCCCTTGTGCTGTATGCTGATGCCACAGGAGTGCAGTATCCACAGGAAAATGGATGAAATAATCCCAGTGCTGCTCCTGGCAGAGTTTGATGAAGATTAATTTTTTTGATCTGTGTAAAGCATCAAACAGCTTCCTGCGGATCCCCCACTGTGTCCTTCAAGCTCATATTATAACCATAACAAACATAGCAGTATTTTCCAAATATCCCTAATCCCCTTGCATGCCTTCTGCAGAGATGTGAAGATCCCCCTCGCCTGGGAGGTCAGATTAACCCTATCTCTACATCTATCAAGTGTTTTAACATTCTGGAACAGTATTTACATTACCCTGTAAATGGGAACTACTTTTGTTAAAAGAAAAAAAATTGTGTGTGTGTGTGTGTGTGTGTGTGTGTGTGTGTGTGTGTGTGTGTGTGTGTGTGTGTGTGTGTGTGTGTGTGTGTGTGTGTGTGTGTGTGTGTGTGTGTGTGTGTGTGTGTGTGTGTGTGTGTGTGTGTGTGTGTGTGTGTGTGTGTGTGTGTGTGTGTGTGTGTGTGTGTGTGTGTGTGTGTGTGTGTGTGTGTGTGTGTGTGTTTTTTCCCTGCATAAAGTGCTTGCTGTGATCTGCATGTTGTCTTGTGTTAATTTTAGCTTGCTGGAGTCAGGTGGAGTTTCCATTGGTCTACTGTCTGCTAGCAGACTTGTCCTTATCTGCTCACGTTTACCAATAGACAATGGTCTGACTACTTTCTGCTGGACCACACAGCTCCTGGAGGAGGGGATTATCTGTATCTACTATCTACTGAATAGTCTGGGAGCAAGGTGGCCACAGGTATCCTGGATCTGTGATATAAGGTCAGGTACTTGGGGCTGTTGGAGTGAGTTAAGGCAGCCATACACTGGTCGATGTGCCATCAGATCGACCAGCTGACAGATCCCTATCTGATCGAATCTGATCAGATAGGGATCGTATGGCTGCCTTTGCTGCAAACAGATTGTGAATCGATTTCAGCCTGAAACCGATCACAATCTGTTCAGCTGCTCCTGCCGCCTGTCCTCCCCCCGCGCATACATTACCTGACGCTGGCTCCCGGGCATCTTCTCCACGCTGCACCGCTCTGTTCTTGCTCCATCTCGGCGCTTCCTGTGTCACTCCATGACCAGGAAGTTCAAATAGAGCGCCCTCTATTTGAACTTCCTGGGTCACTGCAGTGACCCAGGAAGCGCCGGGATGGAGCGGGTGCAGCGCTGAGAAGATGCGGAGAAGACGCCCGGGAGCCCGCATCAGGTAATGTATTTTTCATCGGATCGGCCGCCACTTTACCCGCGGGCGATCGAGGGTAATTTCCCGCACGGCGCGATCGACGGACCGATCCGATTTCGGGAGGAAATCGGATCGTCGGCGGCGTTTACCGCGAACGATTGGCAGCAGATTCGATCCCAGGATCGAATCTGCTGTCGAAACGGCCGGGAATCGGGCCAGTGTATGGCCACCTTTAGTGATGGAAACAGCAAGCTGTGGTACTTGTTCTCTAAACCCTTGGAACCAGTAGTTTTGGGGTTGAAGAAGCTTCCTGAAGCATTGCATTGCCTGCATATAGAATACTGGACTAATTGCCTGGACTTTCTCCTTGGAATTGTAATGTATGGAGTTATCTGTGGACACTACATATGCCAGTAGTTCTGTTTATGCGGCTGTTACTTCAGTTCTGTTTTGCTGGAATATCGAGGTTGCAGAAATCCAAGTAGTTTTGGCAGGCATAATAAAACACCTGAATCCTTTCCATATTAGCCTTTGCCAGTGTTCTATGTTATATATCATCACAGTGGGAATATTTTGGAGGACTGTTAGCAGGGACGTTTTTAGGCATAGACCAATCAGCCAGATGCCTGCGGAAGGGGCTACCCCTGAGCTATTCTTGGCGTGATGAAATTCTTGTATACTGCTACTAGCTAAATTAACCCTTTAGCAGTCAATTTAGAGGCTTGCAAGTGCTCCGGGCAAATTTTATTTTAGCACTTTTTTCTTCTTTGTTAGATTTCCTAGCTTCAAATTAGTACTTCTGTAAAGTCTTTATGGCCACTTGTCACTAGGGGGCAGTGTGATACAATAGAGGATTTCTGCTTGCAGTTTCTGTATTTTGTTAGCAGGGAGAGATCAAAGCCTTCCAAGAATTTACAGTATGCCGACTAAAGCAGTGCGCTTATCTCAAATGAGAGAACTCTGTGGAAGCTGCTAATGGGTTAAGGAGTGTAAAGGCCCATACACACGTCGGATTTCCGCGAACGACGGGTCGTTTGAACGTCCCGTCGTTCCGTCGTTCGCCCGCTAAATAGGGCGTGTGTACAGACTATCGTTCGTTTGATAAGAGTGAGTTTGATCAAACCCACTCTTATCAAACGAACGATAGTCTGTACACACGCCCGATTTAGCGGGCGAACGACGGGACGTTCAAACGACCCGTCGTTCGCGGAAATCCGACGTGTGTATGGGCCTTAAGAATGGTCATTTTAACATGTAACAGGACACTGCTTGTTAGCATAAGAATAATATGGCAGGTGCAAAAGCTATACATAAACAGTATGTCTTCATAAAGTGGCTACTGGTGAGGTTTATCTGGCCTGGTAATAATGTGTAGACCTATATAATTTATCAATTTGTTAATGGTACAAACAAATTAATTTTGATTGGGAGGATGAAACAAAAGCAGCCTTTCCTGGGGAACCAAATTGCCTAGAAACAACCCTGACTGCTAGGCTAGTATTTGACTTGGGTAGTATGGTGGAAGGAGGCTGCGAGGACATGGAGAGGTAATAGTATTTAACATCATGGGGAGTAATGTGGAAGAGGGTGATTGTAAAGACCCACAAAATGTCTCCATAGCCCCTCTTCCCCCAACTACTGAGAAACCACCTGAAGCAGCACATCTTGCCAATATGGAGATATATCTACTGAGCACAGGCATGCAAGAAGGGTTGGTCAACTGTGGTAGCTCTATAGGACCAGAACCTCTCCCATTTTGGCAGAGACCATGTGACCCAGTACCAGTCATATGTTCACGTGTCCCAACACTGGTGGAATCTTCATACTACGGGAGCCAAATAAGCAGAAGACTTGTTCAGGTCACTGTCTGTACAGCAGGGACACAAGCAGCCCCGCGGTGACCTGGGAAGAAGCATCACAAGACGGGAGTAGGCTGTTGGAGCAGCCGTTCTTTCCAAGCAGCCTGCAGCAATGTACTGTTTGTGCCTTGTCTGTGATTGCATCATGGCTGAATAAAGTTCCTGTTGTGTGGCCAGTGCCCTGGACTCCTCTCCTGCTTCCAGTAGCATGCCCTTCTCTCGTTCACCCATGGAGGACATCCTGGAAATGTATCGCAAGAGGCTTGTAGTGCATGCGAGGCTCTCTGCTGGCGCTGCAATTTTGTAGACATTTGAGTGCCAGGTCATTTCTGATGTTGGGAATTAACGTGGACCTGAACTCTTGACCTGGAGAGAAGGAAAACCTAGAGAAATGCAGTTTGTATGTATTTAGTGAGTTTAGTCTGCAGAGCAGGGACAAGGTCCTCCAGCATCCAAGGCTGAGACACTAAAGTGAGCCCCTCCATCCCTCCCACTCCAGCCATCATACACTGATTGCTATTAGACTAAGAGGGCCACAGGGCCCACAACCTCCCCAACACCTTAATATCTAGTTATCTGGCTTGCAGTCACTGCCATGTATCCCCTTTTCTTATTTCTTTCTGCTTAATACACAATTAGGAATGACAGCTGAATGAATTGTGCGCCCCCTCCTACACTGCGCCCTGAGGCTGGAGCCTCTCCAGCCTATGCCTCGGCCCGGCCCTGTTAGTCTGTCTACTCCCCCCTCATCTGTGATTAACCACAAGTGTAATTTGACCTTTCACGTGTCAGTTCAGGAATCTGTTGCATTGGCAGAGCAACTAATTTGTAAACACAATGTTAATCCTATGTCTACGTCCATGAAAACAGGAAGTAGAAACACTGCAAATTTACGGCAGAATTTGTATCCGCTGTAACGAAGAAATGTTTTTCTTTAAAGGATATTATGCTGTTGCTTATCCTTTAGAGCAGAGCGGATGTTTTGAGTCTATCATTGTAAGAAAATGGTGACCTTCTGAGTAGATGTGATGGCAGGTAAGTATGTAATATTCATTTGCTCGTACATCGTGTATTTATTTTAAATGTTAATCAGTTCAGGTCACTTTAATTATGCATAATGCTTCTCACATTAAAATATTCAGGTACTTTTCATGAATTATGAAAATGCACACCATTATCACATTCGTTAGCCAGGAAAAAAAAAAAAATATATCGTCCACAATAGGTGGGTGCATGCAATACGGGGGTTCCTCACACCCGCCAGGATAGACAAAAAGTCCAACGGTTGCAGCACCCAAGCTCTCTATTTGGAGCACACAATTATATTACAGCAACAGTTTCGGTCGTCCCCAACCTTTTTCAAGCTTTGTTTATCAAGTTTGATACCTCCCAACTTACTGAGATGAGAAAGGGAGACACTTAAGCCACACCCCTGATCACACCCCTATCACACCCCTAGTCACGCCTACCTTAAACATTTCATAAGAAAAATGTTTTATAATTCAAAACACACTGGTGTGGCGAACATTACGGAAAGTCGTGCGCAATCGCCAACGATTTTCGTATGGTCCTGCACAATTGCTGTCAGTCTTGTGTAAATGTACAATAATGTATTTTTCCCTCTCTTCTCTTAAAAACAGAGCCCCTCACCCCCCCCACCTCCTCCAGCTTTTCATACGTAACTGGTGACACATAGGTGTTACAAGCTAGGACCAAATGGTGACCATGAAGTATCTTCAGCTCTCTCCCAAGAAACCAGCTCGAACTGGCAGAGATAAGATTCCCTCCAAAATCATACAATCAAACAAAGAGAACTTTTATGTATTTGTAATTCAAAATAGCCTTGTCGCAGAAAGACAAAAAACATTTTCTGATACCTAGAAATCAGTTCGAACATTCACCTGAATTACATTTTTCTAACTATCAAGAATCAGTAGAGAAACAGCTTTATCCGCCTGCGTAGAGCAAATGCGATAGAATAGGCATGTATAGCCTCGTTTGATACAGGGTCGCAGGCCGCTTATGAATATAGCCTCGGATTTGCGAAGCGCCAATCTGGGGCGGAGTCACACAGAGAATTCATAAATGTTACATTTTTTTGCTCTGAGTCTGGGGGGCGGCAACCTGCTGATAAGGAGGTAACCCCATCTTAAACACACCTACTTTCCAGGTATTGACAACCCAAAACTCAGGTCCTATAAAAGTGGGGCGGGACCAAACCCGCCCAGTTCTCCAAATTCCATCGACCAGGAAAGTCCAGGCATGTGTTCAAGGAGAACCGAAGCATGCTGTGTTCAAGGACTCTTAACATTAATGCCTACTTTTAAACTGGACTCTGTTTCTTCATTCTCCAAATGGACTGCAGCCATAACTAAGAACTTTCTAGTTTTACCCCTTTATTTTTAAGCTTTGTGATATGTTTATGGTTGTATATAACTATATGTAATGCATTTTTGTTGTTAAACGTTTTAAAAATCGTTTAGTGGTTATGACCTGTTGCTGAACATACACAATCGTACCTATTCTCCTGAAATCGCTACCCTGTGTGCCTTTATAACCCGTATGCGAGAATCCGGCCCAGATATAACTATCTGATCCAGGTTCCTGCATACTGCTAAGGGTTAATAGAGCGTTCTCGAAGTCCTAGTATAATTACAGTAGCGGGCTGTGTAACCCGCTTGGTGGCAGATCTTTGAATTGTATGTGTGGTGAATCCGTTGGCGTCTGAACGCTCCCTCTGCGAGTCAGTTCATCAAATTGCGAAGTCTGGTTACCCTTCGTGATGAGCAAAATGACTGTGTGAGAGGATTTCTGACTCTGATCGATTGACCCCATCCGCAGACCGGCCTTGCGGTCTGTGACAACTGGTCCTTTCTATCCTGGTTCATTTTCCTTCATATTAAAATTTTAAAATTAGTAATGTATCAATTTAAAGGATGGGAATTAAGTTTAGTCAATCACAAAGAAAGAGGGACAAATGAGGAAAGAGGGACAGGGCTTCCAAAAAGGGACTGTCCCTCCAAAAAGACAGTTGGGAGCTATGAGTTTCACAAACAATCAGATATATCCTATTCACAGAAGTGACATCACCAAAAGACCCTCCCACAGGAAGTGAACACAAAATTTGTACCCTGCATTCGGAATAAATGTCTATAAAGGTGCATACATTTCTTATCTGTAGGTTTCAAGTTCATTATGTTCAACCTTCTCCCCATAACATAATCCCATCCTATATTTCTCCCTGTAATCATAGAAACGGGTGTACATATAAATCTTTATTCAATCCATGTGGGCTTAATGTACGTAATTTGTCAATCCAAAACACCCCTTTCTGTTTCAACCTCAACACCCTATCCCCACGCCTCCTCAGTTTAGAAATATAATAAATAATCCTAAAACGTAAATCAGTGTCCCTATGCCCCATTTCCTTGCAAGGTATAGACACTGGTAGGCTCTCATGCTCATAGCCGGCCTTTGACCTGAGCGACTGGAGCGATCGCTCAGGGCGCTGGCTTCCAAGGGGTCGCCTATAGCTGGGGACCTATACTGAGGTCACCTACACCTGATTTCCTACACTGGGGGCACCTATAGCTGGCTACCTTTACTGAGGGCACCAATACCTAGCTACCTATACTGGAGGCCCCTACGCCAGGCTACCTATGGGGGGGGGGGGGGGGGATGGAGACCTTCAACTGACTTCCTATACTGGGGGCACCTATGCTTGGCTACCTATATTGAGGGCACCTACACATGAGATCCTATACTGGGGGCACCTATACCTGGATACCTACCTATACTGAGTCTGAGGACTTTTTTTAGGGGAAGCGCACTGTGGCTATAACGCATGGTGCAAATTGTCGGTGCTGTGCTATCATTCCAAAGGGGCGGGGGGCTTACTGTCCCACTGATTGTTTTTATTAATATTCCTGAAAGGTTCTAACCTACATTTTCAAGTATATTCAGGATGCACTCTTTCCATCCATTCGTGGTGGTTATTAGTATTTTTTTTTTATTATACATATGTGGCGTGTCACAGAGATCTGAGCATTTGGCGTGATGTGTCACAACATCAAAAAGGATGGGAACCACTGTCCTAGTTGATATCTCAGGAGAAAAGTGTGCGTGGGTGTGATGAAGGGGGGGCACAAAAATCAGGTTTTCGCTCAGGGCGCTGAGAAACCTAAGGCCGGCCCTGCTTATGCTGAAAAAACCTGTCCCTCACTTTTTGGATAGTCTCACCTATATACTGTACATCAAATTGCATGGAGATCTGACCATGTGTATAGCAGAAGTACTGTGGCAGGTGAGGAAATTGCCAATCGTAAATTATCTTGTCCCATTAGAAATGGAAAATGTACCCCCTCTAATCAAAGTTGCACTCACTGCAATCACGACAGGGAAAACTGCCCTTGTTCCTTGTACCCAAAAAGGACATGGGTCTATCAACAGGGGACCCCCTCCCCAAATCTGCTTTTACCAATCTTGTGCCCACTGTGGCATTCCTTCTATAAGCAGCGATGGGTGGGGAGTGAAATTCCTTTATCTCTTTAAGTAGTTGTTAGGCCTAGTGCACACCAGAGCGGTTCGGCTGCGTTTTGCGATCCGCTTGCGGCTGCGGACACGCTTGGGTAATGTATTTCAATGGGCTGGTGCACACCAGCGCGTGAGGCGTTTTGCAGAAACGCATACTCCCGGGCTGCTGCAGATTTTGGATTGCGGATGCGTTTCTGCCTCAATGTTAAGTATAGGAAAAACGCAAACCGCTCTGAAAAACTGCACTTCAGAGCGGTGTGCCAGGCGTTTTTTGTTACAGTAGTTGTTCAGTAACAGCTTTACTGTAACAATACATGAAATCTACTACACCAAAAACGCTTCACAAAACCGCAAAATGCTAGCTGAAACGCTACAGAAAAAGAAGAAAAAGCGTTTCAAAATCTGCTAGCATTTTGCGGATCTGCTAGCGTTTTTTGGTGTGAACCAGGCCTTAGTGTGTACAAATCGAAGCAATTCTTGAAACCGATCAATCTGATATGCATAATCTTCTGTATTTTTATGTATCAGTCTCAGTGAGGTCTGAATTCCCTCCTCTGTCGGGATTGACGTGTACACACTCGAAACGTCCCAAGACACCAATCAGATTTTCTCGTTTTTATCAAGCTCAACAGTAGAAATGTTTTCAATAAAATCAAATGTGTCTTTTATGTAGGACTTTGTACTAAAGGACCTAGGACCCTGTCTGGTAGTGTGGCTGCTGGGACAAAAATTGACCCAACCCCTGCCACTATTTGACGTCCGGGGGGGGGGGGGGGGGGGGAGGGGGGGTATGGATGGAGGGGCTGGGAGACAGGATCCCTATGAACTTTTGGTAGTGTGTACAACACTGGTGAGATGACCACAAATAGTCATATATGTCTAGTAATTGTACCCTTATTTAGGGCCTCTTCCAAAATGTTCTTCAGAATAGTTTGCAGATTGCACACTGGATCCCTATAGCGTTTTTTGTATACATCACCATCTGCTAGTTGTCCCATAATCTCTTGCTCATATTTGTTTGTCCATCAAGACCAGTGCATAACAATCTATCTAATTTTATTTTTTTACATTTCTTCTAATATCTGTAAGGCTAAGCTGTGAGTTGCTTCCCCAGCAGTGAGACACCACCTGACCATACCCACATGCTCTCTGTGCTGGGAGAGATCAACTTTGTGGACAGCACTGCAGCTACACTTACGCCCCTGCTCCGTTTGCCCAAAGGCTGTGCTGTCACTGTAGTGGGGTAAGCTTTATTCCAGGAAGTGTGAATAAACAAATGACATTTGTTTGAAAAATGTAGAACAGCAGTCATTAGTCAGTAGTATTGGCTTTTCCCATGCTATGCTACTTAGCTGCAGAGAGTAGAGGTGTGGGCATAGAACCTATCCTGCAAGGTGGCTTCCAGGTCATGTGATCAGAACCCATCTGAATCCCTCTTGCGGTGCCATACACAAATCTTTATTCTGAAGACAGTATGTCCCCCGCCCATGCATGATTTTGGATGCAGCCTGTTACAGCAAGAACCCCAGTCTCCGGCACAGGTGGGGATCAGGGTTGCTCTCACAAGTAATCACGAGTGATTAACCATGATTCAAATGAGGCTTAATTGGCGCAGGTGTGCGGCGGGGATACAAGGGGCTATTTACCCATAATTCCACCATCTGCCCTGCTATCCAAACAGCTTGCACGCGTCCTATTGGTCGAGCTGCAAGCCTCACCACGGCGCACTTCCTCCAAGCCTCATTTGAATCACGAGTAATCACTCGTGATGATTACTCGTGAGAGCAACATTGGGGATTGCCTGGTGCTGGATACCGAAGGGGGATCTTCCACCAGGCAACCTAGGCAGGTGATTGGGACCCAGTGGGTGTCAAGGGGCCCACCTGTCACCTCCTTTGACCTCTCTCCACTTCAGCTTGCCAAAAGGGCCACAAGGGGGCACCATTACATCTTAATTCATCTCTACTGGATACATATGCTGGACGATTGCTTAAACCGGCGTTTGAGACACTGAAGTGAGTTTTTTATTTTATTTTATTTTTTTTACCTAAAATCACCCTTGGTAAAATCTATGACTTTGAAGGTCGCAGATTGTGCTGCCCTGCAGCTGCAGGAAGAGGCAGAGCTGTGCGCAGTGGCTCTGCCTCTTACACAAGCCAATCTAGCTGATCTCTGCCTCTCTCCGCCCCTCTCAGCCCTCTGTCATGAATCATACCGCCCCCTCATGTGCGCCAGACCACCCTGCTCCGTCTCCAGTACAATAGTTGGAGCAGGGTAGCGTGCGCGGCCAGGCGCATATCATTACCATATTAGCCAGGCTGGGGCCGTGACCCGGAAAAGGGGTCGTGGCCATTTTATCCAGGAAGTCCTGAAGTTTTTAAAAACCTTATAAAATGAAAACTAAAGGGCTCTGAGCGTCGGTAAGAGGGGTGGGCATCACAGACGTGTCATCTTTTTTAAAAAATAGAATTTCACTTCAGACTTTTTTTTCTTGGCGCTTGGATGCCGTGAGTAGCTCCTCCTGCCCCCAAAAACCAGAAAGCTGAGCCTAGTTATCCTACTCGGGCATGGCGGTTAGTTGAGGCTTCCAGTTGCTGGAGTTCCAGATGATGGAGACTTTGCTGTAATTTCAATATGCATCTTGATTTGCATGCAGGGAAACAGACAGAAATCTTAATAGTGGAAACTCAGCCTAGAGGTCACTTGGCTACTTCTGCTTTCTTTACCTTTAAGGTGATTTTAAAAAAAAAAAAAATTTTAATCAGGGAAGCGAAAGGGTTATCTTCCTATAATAAAAACCCGTGTGTCCCTGCGTCACGTTGTCCCTGTGTAGCTTGGTCCCTGCTTTTTGCTACTGCGCATGTGCACAGCATGGACCCAGCCTCACAGAGACTGGGAGATGAGCGGGAGGCCGGGTGTGCGGCGGGGGCGTGCGCAGTGGCGGGTTGCAGACGCGCATGGCGGCGCATAGCGGCCGCGCGTGGCAAGAAACACAGACCTAGAGCCTGTTTTTAAACGGGCTTAGGTTTGCTAGTTTGTTATAAAATCAAAGGTCAGACAGTAGCTTTTCTATCTGACTTTTTGTTTTTTGTAATGTCTGTCTCCTACGGTTCTGCGAGCTTTCACAGGAACAAACGCTCAGAACACGCTGATCCATCTTGCAAGTTGGGTATTGGGTTATTGCCTGCTGGGATGGCAGTGCTAATGCCCAGGATCATACAAGCAGCTGAAATGTACACAGCCCCATCAGATGTTTATGTTCACGTCGGCCTCTGCACTGGGAGCACTCCCCTATCTATAATGTGTAAGTACATTTTTATTTCCTCAGTACATGCCAAGAGACGAATGAGGGATGTTGGACTTGCACTGAGGCCTGGAGCACTCTGGGTAGTTCTGGGTATTGTGAGCACCCACTGTCCTGCCGCTTTCTCAATTCTCACCAGTAACAAGTACAGAACATCAGTATTACCGGAGGCCTCGTCCTGCCAATTTATACAAGGGCTGGAAATGGGAAAAACACAAAGTATACAGTTTTGTAATTGAAAAAATACAGGAACAGACAGAACTGAAAACACTTCTAATTCTGCCCAGGAAAAGGTTGTCTCATTGCTGAAAGCTCTTACTCAGAATTTGGCGAACGTTGCCTATAAAGGACGGATATATATTTTTTCTCTTTGATGTCCTCCACCCTGCTAATAAATATTACGTATTTAAAAGCTTGTTCTATCCAAAATTCATATTTTAGGTATGGTGCATTCTGAATGTCACCCATTGATGTGCTAAATCTCTCTTAAAGTGATTCTGTAACAAAAATTACAACGTTTTTTCTACCATCCTACAAGTTCCTAAACCTATTCTAATGTGATCTGGCTTGCTGCAGCTCTTTCTACTATAACCATCTCTGTAATAAATCAATGTATCTTTCCCCTGTCAGACTTGTCGGCCTGTGTCTGGAAGGCTGCCAACTCTTCCGTGCTGGTCTGTTCCTCTATGCACACTCCAGTGTGTGTGTTATTTACATAAGCCAGCAGCTTCTCTGCTATCTTATCAGTGATAGAAGAGAGCTGGATAAAAATCCTCCTCTGGAGGCTGTGAAAGGAGCTGGTCTGTCACATACTGAGGAATTAACAACATAGGCAGAGCTGTCTGCAGGAAGCCTGTAATGTTCAGTGCATGAGAGAAGCTGGGGACAGAAGGTAAACACACACAAGTGATCTCTTGAGATTCAGAAGTAAGGCTGTATACAGCCTGCTTGTGTATGGATGTATTTTCTATGTGTGGACATGCTGTACATCAACCTACTTCCTGTTTTGGTGGCCATTTTGTTTGTTTATAAACAAACTTTTTAAAACAGTTTTTGACTACTTTTAATGCGGCGGGGAGCGATGAAATTGTGACAGAGGGTAATAGGAGATGTCCCCTAACGCACTGGTATGTTTACTTTTGTGCGATTTTTAACAATACAGATTCTCTTTAAAGAGAAACTTTAACCAAGGATTAAACTTCATTTCAATCAGTAGCTGATGCCCTTTTCCCCACGAGAAATCTTTACCTTTTCTCCAATAGATCATCAGGGGGGTCTGTGTGGCTGATACTGTGCTAAAACACCTCCCACACTGTGATGTCATGACCATGGTCCTGACAGTTTGCGGTCTGAACCTCACTACATTGTGGGAAAGAAAGAACGTCTTTTTTTTTCCAACTGCTAAGCAAGCTGCATCTCCCTATGTTCATAGAATTCTCAGTAATGAACATTCCCTACAGATCACCTGGAAGAACTAAAGATGTCACCGCCTGTAATATAAATATTAACAATAAGCAATTGTATTTATTGTTTTCACTACAGTTCCTCTTTAAAGCAAACCTGTGATGAAAAAGTTGCTTACCTCAGACCTTACCCCACCGCTGCTCGCTGTACTCTTCTTCAGACGCAAGCACTATAAGCACCTGCACATAGCTACTCGTGCATAGCTTTTTCCTGCGTGCTACTGTCTGCACAGGGCAGATGCGCTTGTACATGGGATGGAGCTGCAGCTGCGAGAACCTATTCCACAAGGTTTGCTGAATCAGTTCAGAGGGTCCCAGCGCTGAAATGTCGAGGATGGTTGAAGACCCTGGAATAGCCTGAGGCTTCCCTCTGAGGAAAGTAGCTATCCTTCTCATTCTCTCACAGGTACTCTTTCAAGCCTCTCTTTACAATTTTTTTAACCCCTCCCTCCATAACTAATCAAAGGCTGTACTGGGGGGGGGGGGGGGGGTTCACACTTAGAGACTACAGTTACTCAGCCAAGGTGACCTTAAATACCACCTTTGCTGAGACTCTATTGTGTACAGCAGCACTTCATAGGGATGTAAAGATCATGATGGTCACAATTTTGTGAACTTTGCAAAATGGGCCCCAGGATGTGAGGGTCCTCAAGGGGTGAAAATTGGGGCACCTCAAAGTCTTGCTGGGGGGGTCCATAATCTCCTGAAGCGTCAAAATTAGTTGAGCGGCTGGGTGGTGACCATTATCTGTGGAGGTGGGACCTGGAATCTGGAGTAAGAGAACTTGCAGCACTGTTCCTAAGCCAACCAGGTGGCCATCACTCTGGGCACTACAATTGCATCTTATGATACGGTTTTATGCTATGGTCGGCTCGATTATGTGTTTGAAGTGAATGGGCATCAGAGACCTCCACAGACAGAATTGATGGAGATTGCTGGATGAGGAGGTGGCGGCCTAGATGGCCCCATAGTGCGGCAGACCCTCCCTAGCAGAGGGTCAACTAAAAGGGTGATTGCACCTTTTAATTGGGTGCGGTGGTAATATGTTCAAGCAATCAATGTCTTCCTTTAAGATGATCGGTCAATTGAAGTGGATTGAACTACATTAACTCAAATAGACTGTGGTTCTTTGGAACCTCTAGTACATTTTTTCGTGTCGAGTCCCATAATTTATAGTTACGACCCATGAAAAGTTTATCAGAAAACAGCATATGGCAGTTTGTTGTGTGTGGGGCTGTGTAGCTGCAGACCAGTCAGAGCTTATGTTGACCTCTATCCCTCACTGAAAGTGCTTACAGTTGGCACCATGAACATCATGGCTGAACAATGGAAAATTTAAAAGAAAATTCTTTGGTTTCAAATTTCCTCAGATCTCAATTTAACACAACATTAAGGGATGAGCTGGAAAAATAAGCCTGATCAATGGAGCACCACCTCACAATTGACAATGTCCTACAGCTAAGGCATACATGTCAAACCAAATGTGGCTTGCAGAGCCATCATATTTTGACCTCAAATGGTTTCCCCACTCTGCATTGTCCACTCTGCACCACCAGTGAAATTATGTTGGAGGTTAAAGGATACCCGAAGTGACATGTGACATGAGATAGACATGCATATGTAAAGTGCCTAGCACACAACTGTGCTGAGTTCCTTTTTTTTTTTTTCTTTGCCTGAAAGTGTTAAATATCAGGTATCTAAGTGACTGACTTAGTCCTGACTCAGACAGAAAGTGACTACAGTGTGACCCTCACTGATAAGAAATTCCCCTTTTTATCTCTTTCCTGCTCTCAAGAGCCATTTTCTGCTAGGAAAGTGTTTTATAGTTGAAATTTCTTATCAGGGAGGGTCACACTGTAGTCACTTCCTGTCTGAGTCAGGACAGAGTCAGTCACTTACATACCTGATATTTAACTCTTTCAGGCAGAAAAAGAAAAAAAAGGAACACAGCATAGTTATTTGTGTGCTAGGCACTGTACATACACATGTCTATCTCATCATGTCAATGTCAGTTTGGGTATCCTTTAAGCCCTAGATCACCATGGAAGCCATATGGGGGAGAGAGGAGGAAAGCGCTAGACACCCAGAAACTGGGGTGGGGGGCAGTACACACAAAGAAATGGTGTATAGGTGAGTGACGTGGCCACTAGACTCAAGGGAAATGTGTAGGAAAGGACCACTAAAAACTGGGAACTATGTAGGGGAGGAAGGATCACTTGACATCGGGGACTGTATTGGGGAGGGAGGCATTCCACTAGACACCAGGGAACTGGAAACAGGATAAGGTTGGCCACTAGACACCACAGAACTGTATAGGGGAGAGATGGGCCCACTAAACAGGCAACTGTATACAGGGGGCCACCAGACCCCAGGGAACTGTATGCGGAGGGAGCACCTCTAGACAACAGGGACCATTTTATAAAGAAGGGAGGGGTCACTGGACATTGTGGTTTGCCTGTGATTTTTGTATTTGGACCCACTTTGAATTTATTTGACACTCCTGAACTAATGTCTTGGTTCCAGATGCCCCCCTGGGCACCTTCAGAGGTCTAGTGGAGGCTGTGACTGGATGGGTTTTTGCTGTTTTGATGGCGGGAAGGGGATTTTGTTGTGTTGGCAGATCAGGGTACTGTATATGTAACGATTTGTGTCAGCAAAGAACAGAATTCTGATTATTAGGTGATCTGCAGTATCCCCTATAATGCAGATATATACCTGATTATATGGTGATCTGCAGAATCACCTATAATACCGGTATATCAGAAGCTGATGTGACAACAAATGGCAATGAGTGATTGGTGCAACAGTAGTACTGATAGGTTTAGCAAAACCTCACCAGAGGAGCTGGTGGGTACTAACAGTACAGCGCCCCTCACCAGAGTCAAGGGCCCTCTGGTGAGAGTAGAGTAGTCAGACAGATCAGGTTTGGTAACAGACAGACAGATGCAGTACAAAATCAGGAGGCAGAAACAGAAAGATATAAACAGGCAGAGGCAGCAGCAAGGTCAGATGGGCAGAGGTACAGAATCACTGAGCAGAAGAGTAGTCAGAACGAGCCAGTCATGCACAAATAACACAGTAAAGTATAATCTTTAAAGAGACTCTGTAACAACAAAAACCTCCCCTGGGGGGTACTCACCTCGGGTGGGGGAAGCCTCCGGATCCTAATGAGGCTTCCCACGCCGTCCTCTGTCCCACGGGGGTCTCGCCGCAGCCCTCCGAACAGCCGGCGACTGTGCCGACTGTCAGTTCAATATTTACCTTTGCTGGCTCCAGCGGGGGCGCTGTGGCGACTTTCGGCACGGAAATAGACGGAAATACCCGATCTCCGTCGGGTCCACTCTACTGCGCAGGCGCCGGAAACTTGCGCCTGCGCAGTAGAGCAGACCCGACGGCGATCGGGTATTTCCGCCTACTTCGGCGCCGACAGCCATCAGAGTGCCTGCGCAGGAGCCAGGAAGGTAAATATTACGTCACGGCTGTACGGAGGGCTACAGCGAGACCCCCGAGGGACGCAGGACGGCGTGGGAAGCCTCATTAGGATCCTGAGGCTTCCCCCACCCGAGGTGAGTACATCCCAGGGGCCGTTTTGTCGTTACAGTTCCTCTTTAAGGCTATCAAACAATTCCTATCTTGTGTGAAATCCCCGGTTTCCTCCCGGATCAAAGCACACAGGAACTATCTAAGGGTCTGAGCGCTAACACCAAGTATTCGCAACAGCAGACAAGTTGCGAGTGATACAGCAAGGCTTATGAAGAAGAGGAGACCCCTCTGGCACGCCCCCTGCCATCAACCAATGAGGAGCGGCGAGCGTCTCCTCTGACGTCAGCCGACCGGCCGGTCAGCTGACGCGCCTCCTCCCCGCATAAAGGTCCTGTCTGTGCGCGCGCGACAAGGCAACCCTATGTGCAACTGACAGACCCATCCTTGGCGTGCTAGACGCCTGAGGCACAGAAACACTGCTAGACAGGGAGCTGGAGGCAGCTGCGGTGGTAGCGCTGTTCACCGCGGCTGCCTCTCCAGCATTTGTTACAGTATATTATCATTATAATAAACACACAAGCATTGCGTAGTTAGAGTTCTGCCCTCTCCCATTTCCAGCTAATAGTGGTCAATCTGTGTCACAGCCTCTCTGCCAGCATGGCACATAATCGCTAAGAAAACACCAGCGAGAACAGGGAGTGTATTATTCCACATATTACTTCTGGGACGGTCACCTTTTCTTGGCAGACTTTTCACTGACCTTGCCTGCCCACCATCCTTTCCAGTCACTCTGCCCAGGAGAAGTTCCAGGGCCCTTGCCCTCCTCCCACCTGCGGGCAACCCCCATACACTTGACAGGAGACAGTTGTTTTGTGCTGGGCTGTAACCTACCAGAATAATCCACAAGTTAAGTAGAAACAAATCCCCTTCTCCACTCTTACACATATATGTTTTTGTAGGCTGGCGCTGGTTTTAGTCACAGGCTTGCCTGATAAGCGTCTATTTCTAGATTCTCGAGGGAGCCCCTCTGAGCCTGAAAACAGAAAAAGGAAATGAGGGCTGCTGCAGGCCGCGCTGAGAGCGAAAAATAGACAGAAATGCAAGGAAGGCAGGAGATCCGTGAGGCTGGTGACAGCTATGCAAGCTCCACATAACATTTTGTCCCAACTTTACAGGGGACGAAAAGCGAGGCAGGAATTAGGGGGAGGAAAGAACAGCCAGTTGGGCTGAAAGATCGCCAACGTCCTTCTGTACGCCAAGGCTAATTAGAGGGGGAAGAGTCATTCATCCATTCTCTGGAGAGAGCAGATACAGCAAATATGCCTGGCCCCCCTCTAGCCGGATTACAGGGCAGAGGGGTGTGCAGAGAACAATTTCACATGACTATTTTTAGTCAAAATGAAAACCTTCAATTACTGTAGAGGGATCGGCTTGCACAAAGGTTGCATGGAAATACAGGATGCCCTAGCAACAGTTAGAGCTCTAGTCCAGCCCCACATGTTTTAAATGCATGCATACAACATTAACCACCCTGGCGTTCTGATTAAATCGCCAGGGTGGCTGCGGGAGGGTTTTTTTTAAATAAAAAAAAAACTATTTCATGCAGCCAACTGAAAGTTGGCTGCATGAAAGCCCACTAGAGGCGCCCAGAATAAACAAGGAAGGCCGCAATGAGCGGCCTTCCTTGTTTTGCTTACATCGTCGCCATAGCGACGAGCGGAGTGACGTCATCGACGTCAGCCGACGTCCTGACGTCAGCCGCCTCCGATCCAGCCCTTAGCGCTGGCCGGAACTTTTTGTTCCGGCTACGCTGGGCTCAGGCGGCTGGGGGGACCCTCTTTCGCCGATCAGGCAGCACACGCGGCTGGCAAAGTGCCGGCTGCGTGTGCTGCACTTTATTTGACGAAAATCGGCCCAGCAGGGCCTGAGCGGCAGCCTCTGGCGGTGTTGGACGAGCTGAGCTCGTCCAGACCGCTCAGCAGGTTAAAGGCATACAACATTAGTTGGAACACCCCCCCCCCCCCCCCCCCCCGGTTTCCAATAGCTATAGGAACTGCCATGTCCACCTTCCTCCTCTTCTAGCTGCCCATTATTTATCCAGGGGAAGGTGTGAAGATAGCATCTGTGACTTCTCTAAACTCTTTGAAGCAGTGTTTTATCTACCTACTCCCCTGCTGATGCAAGCATTTGTTTGCTCTTTGCTAAAGTGTGCAATAAAACAATTAAGTCAGACTTAATCTGCCTGAAAGTTCTGCAGTCAGGCCTCGAAGTAGGGTATTAAAACCCTCTGCTAAACTTTTAAACTTAAAATTGAAGGTTTTTTTTTTTTTTTACTAATGAGGCAGTGTTAGCATACATATTTAATGTACTATTGAGATGGCCTTGGTACTAAAAATGGTGCTCAGTTCACTTTAAAGAGAACCCGAGGTGGGTTTTAATTGTTACTGGGGCACAGAGGCTGGTGGGATCAGTGAATAATGGCGCCCAGCGCCTATGCATATTAATGGCGCCGCATTAAAAAGATACGCTTATCGCTATTTATCGTTAGTACTGCATAATAATGGCGCACAGGGAAAAAAGAAGAAAAACGGCACACACTAACGTTATTTATCAATAGTGGCACACACTAACGTTATTTATCAATAGTGGCACACACTAACGCTATTTATCAATAGCGCCCTACATAAGCCAAACTGCAGACGTTATTTAACTGCAAAGCGGTGAATGGATTTAATGTAACACTGTCAAGGTTAGGGTTGGGCACCACTGGGGGGTCTTAGGGTTAGGCACCACTAGGGAGGTCTTAGGGTTAGGCACCACCAAGGGGGTGGTTAGGGTTAGGTACAGGGAGGGTTCTGTGTGAGAGTAGGGTTAGGTATAGTTACAGTACAATATACACCACCAGGGGGGTGGTTAGGGTTAGGCACCACCAGGGGGGTGGTTAGGGTTAGGCACCACCGGGGGGGTTTAGGGGTTAGGGATAGGTACAGAGAGGGTTCTGTGTGTTAACGCTAAATAACGATAAGGCTTTAACGCTAAATAACAATAAGGCTTTAACGTTAAATAGCGATAAGCGGCAAATGGATTAGCGGCAACACTGTGCGCCATTATTCACAGGCGCCATTTTCAGATGGATGCGAGGCTGGTTGTGCACACTAAGACCAGCCTCTGTTGCCCCATGGTGTGCCTCCATGCCCCCCCTGCATGCCGCTATAGCCCCCGCAGTGCTGGCGACATGCAGCGCGTCGCCAGCACAATGTTTACCTAAGCGCTGTCTGTCAGCGCCGCTCCCCCGCATCGGCGCTACCCGCCCGCGTCACTTCCCTCCTATCAGCGGGAGGGAAGGGACACGGGCGGGTAGCGCCGATGCTGAGGAGGCGGGGGAGCGGCGCTGACACAGCGCTTAGGTAAACATTGTGCTGGCGACACGCTGCGTGTCGCTAGCACTGCGGGGGTATAGCGGCGCGCAGGGGGGACATGGAGGCACACCATGGGGCAACAGAGGCTGGTCTTAGTGTGCACAACCAGCCTCTGTGCCCCAGTAACATAATTAAATCCCACCTCGGGTTCTCTTTAAAGTTGCACACATCAGCCAAGCACAATGTTTTGTACATTGCATGCACGAGTCCTTTTTGCAATAAATCTAATGAAAGTACCTGGACAGCTTCTGGCTGGCTGCATTCAGTAGCTCCTTACTGCTAGGGGAGTGGGTGTTTCGTCTTCTGCCTCCTCCCATACTGAGGAGAATATAAGGAGTAAAACCTTTTATTACATATAGAGCAGGAAGGAAGTAGACACAAGTGGGTGATGAGATTCTGCAGAGATGTAGTGCTGCAAAGCTGGCCACAAAGAGACAATCTGTCAACAAAAGTACAAAGGAGGGTGGGCAGGGCCAGCCCTGGAGTCACAGTAAATCCTATTGGCTGGTGTTTTATCAGAGTTCCTCCCTGACTAGTATTACCTAATTTGGGTAATGGATGGAAAAGATGGAGGAATTTGTACAGTTTAGATAGTCTGATGCAGCTTGGCTGGAGTCAACAGCAATCTTATATGACACTTGCATTGCAAACCCACCAATCCAGGTAAATATTTAATACATAAATGGCTTGCATTAACTCTTTTGTTAGCTGATGCCCAATAAATCACTTTTTGCCATAAACTGACCACTTCCTATACCAAAGACTACAATTGCTTTAAGCTGTAATCTTTTCAGGTAGTCGTTAGATCTGTGCTCCACCACAATGCAGTCTGAAAAGCGGGTTGATGCAATCCGAGCAGCGTTACGCCCCTCCCACAGAGCCTGAAGGCAATTTCCTCATCCCAGCTGCTAATGGTCATGTGATCCAACAGGCTTTTTCACTTGTAGTTTTCACTTTTTTCACATCCTCTTTCAGTCAGATGGGTGACAAAAGCCATGTGAATAAGGGGGTTTGGGCCAATAGAAAGTAAAACTGCTAGCACCTCCTTCCTACCATATTTGGAATTTTTTTCCCCCATTATCCCATTTTAAAAGCGCTACTTCCTCCCCCCTATAATATACATATATTAGGAGCCTCAGCAGGAAACCTCATGGACATAGACCATCTGCCACTCCTGGCCTGTAGCGATTTGGTCGCATCCACTATTAATTTTATCAAATCTGATTAAAAAAATAATCAAATCAGAGGGTCAATCAGACCGAAAAATCAGATGTATGGATGCCTTTAGTACTGGAGAGTGTGGAAATCACATAAAGGATTTTAAAGGGACCCTGAAGAGAGCTTAAAAATGGAATACTGACCTTACCTGGGACTTCCTCCAGCCCCCCCCCCCCCTAGCCCATGTGGTACCTCTGCGTCCTCTGGGTCCCCTCTGTTCTCCTTTTGATGGTTCAGTTAGCTGCGCAACCTGGTCGGGATTGTGTGCAACTGCACATGTGTGGCCCATCTGCACACCCATCTCTATCACATGCACATTGCCAT
Source organism: Hyperolius riggenbachi (assembly GCF_040937935.1). Lineage (NCBI taxonomy): Eukaryota > Metazoa > Chordata > Amphibia > Anura > Hyperoliidae > Hyperolius > Hyperolius riggenbachi. The sequence continues at coordinate 330,631,385 of NC_090651.1, read as the reverse complement.
GAGCATTCTGCGCAGTTCTTGAAAAAATGAACCGCGCAGAGCGTCACGATCAGGCACGACATCAAGACTGTGTGGATGTGCTGCACATGTGCAGTTGGGCACAACTCCTGGGCTGGGTATGCGCAGCTAACAGAGCTGCTAGCAGGAATAATGGAATGGAGGGGACCCAGAGGACCTCACATGCTATGGGGGGTGGAGGAAGCCCTAGGTAAGGTCAGTATTCCATTTTTGAGCTTTGATTAGAGTTCCTTTAAAGAGAACCAGAGGTGTGTTTAAAGAATGTTATCTGCATACAGAGGCTGGATCTGCCTATACAGCCCAGCCTCTGTTGCTATTCCAAACCCCACTAAGGTCCCCCTGCACTCTGCAATCACTCATAAATCACAGCCGTGTTGTGAGGCTGTGTTTACATCTGTAGTGTCAGTCTCAGCTGCTCCCCCGCCTCCTGCATAGCTCCGGTCCCTGCCCCCGTCCCTTCCCTCCAATCAGCAGGGAGGGAAGGGATGCAGGCGGGGACTGGAGTTCTGCAGGAGGCGGGGAGAGCAGCAGACTGACACTATAGAGATAAACACAGCCAGATCTGACAAGCTATTTGTCAGCAGCGTGGCTGTGATTTATGAGGGATTGCAGAGTGCAGGGGGACCTTAGTGGGGTTTGGGATAGCAACAGAGGCTGGGCTGTATAGGCAGATCCAGCCTCTGTATGCAGATAATATTCTTCAAACCCACCTCGGGTTCTCTTTAAGTTTAAAGGCATTTTTCTGACTTTTCTGTCTGAATGGTTAACATTACATTTTTTTTTTATATATTTTATTAAAGGCCGTTTTATGATTGGAACTGGATTTGTTCACTGATGTCCTGAGTGATACTTATGTACCTATGCGAGATTGCCACATGTGTTACGGTGGTTTTCATCTGGTGAGCCTCTTTTGATCCTTAGGGTGGTGGGCACCACGTGTGAGCACTATAATCACCCGCACCCGTACTGTGGAGAATATTTACATTGATGGCAATACAGTATCACGCTATGTGAAGTTGTTTTATATAGGTCCTGTTGTTTGGATAGCGCGCAGTGGAGTGCAAGGCACCATAATGGCCCATACTCACGGGCTGCAAAAGTGGCCTGTCGCCAGCACACGTGAGCGTGTGCGCGACAGGCCGGCGACAGCTCGTCGCCAGGTCCCTCCGCATACACACGGCGGAGGGACCTGGCAACTAATGCGGCGGAAGCTGTCGCTGTTGTTCCTCCCCCCGCCGGAAGTTGATGGTATTCCCTGGGTGTTGCTGTCGCTAGTCCGCATACTCACGCGGACTAGCGACAGTTGCGGCGGAGATGCGGCGGCAACTGTCGCCGGGCGAATGACCGCGCCAATCGCCTGGCGACAGCAGCGACGAGCGACGGTTCGGGGTGCGTGCCCGTGCAACGGCTCATATTCATGGGCGACATTTGTAGCCCGTGAGTATGGGCCATTAGAATACGACTACTAACAGGAGGAGCCACAGCGCACTTATTGGATTTTGTGACTTTTTTTCCCTATTAGACTACTGTATATGTGAAGGGGGGTTTGTGAATATTCTGGGTAGCGCAGCATTTTTTGTGGAGATTACATGGCTAATTTGCAGATGTGCCACCCAAATAGCCTGGGATCAGCTGTGAAATTGCAGTGTATGTGACGTTTCATGATTACGTGTTACTGGAGAGGCGTTGCTGACAGGAACACAGTGTGCTTATTGATCAATCAATAGATTACATTTTGTTCATGCAGAGAATGCTACGAAATGGCTTTTCTACACAGAATCCTTCTTGCAGATTAGCCCTGAACATTCAGCAGTGCGAGGGTGACAAGTGGATACTGCTTTTAGATGATTCTGATAAAAGTTAAAAAGCAATATACCATATAGAATTTCCAGAAAAGGCTGATATTCTTTACATAACTTGGGCCTCTTGCACACTACATGCGATTTTTGATTCAGATTTGCGATTTTTAAAAATTATTTTACAAGCGACTCGGTACTGCATGCTGCGTTTTCTGCATTTTTCTTTGTTTCGATAGCTTTCAGGGAAAATCGGAAATGCAAATCTGATTTGCAGGGGGCCTTAACCACTTGAGGACCTAGCCTTTACCCCCCCCCCCCCCTTAAGGACCAGCGCTGCTTTTTCAGATCTGTGCTGGGTGGGCTCTACAGCCCCCAGCACAGATCAAATGACAAGCAGAGCGACCAGACCGCCCCCCTTTTTTCCCCATTAGGAGGATGATGTGCTGGGGGGGGGGGGGGGGTCTGATCGCTCCTGCATGCTGCGGGGGGGGGGGGGGAGCACCTCAAAGCCCCCTCCACCGCAGGATTCCCCCTCTCCTCCCTCCCTTCCCCGAGAGATCGGAGGCTGCACAGGAACGGATCTGTCCTGTGCAGCCTCTAACAGGTTCCCCGCTGTCATGTGACAGCGATCCCGGCCGCTGATTGGCTGGGGATCGCTGATCTACTACAACGCTGCTACTGTAGCAGCGTTGTAAAAATGTAAACAAAGCAGATTATTTCCGCTTGTGTTTACATTTAGCCTGCGAGCCGCCATCGGCGGCCCGCAGGCTAATCACGGAGCCCCCCACCGTGAAATGACAGGAAACAGCCGCTCGCGCGAGCGGCTGTTTCCTGATTAATTAGCCTGCAGCCGGCGACGCAGAACTGCGTCGCTGGTCCTGCAGCTGCCAATTTGCCGATGCGCGGTATGAGTGCGCGGTCGGCAAATGGTTAAAGTAGATCCGAGAAACTTTTTTTTTTTTTTTTTTTTTTTTTTTTTTTTACTGATTGCAGAAAAGTGTGTATAGTTTTCACAGGCTGAGAGGTAGAGAGGCAGAGCAGCTTGCCTGTGTGATGACAAGCAGGCTATGGCTACTCATTGTATCACAGGAAGAAACAATCATATACTGTTGAAGCTGTTTGCAGCTAGATTTGCTGTGTAAACTTTATAAACTTATAAACTTTTTTTCACCTCGGATCCGCTTTAGGCTTGGTACATGCTTCAATTTTGATTGGCCAATGACTGGCCAAATTTACCACCTGAATGTAGTATGAGGGCCAATAGATTTAAAAACCTATAAATCTATTGACCTCGATTCATAAGTGAGTGCGGTAGTTCAGAGACGGGCGGGAAATTACCGCTGGCGGTAAATGAGGGTTTTTGCAGTGAATTCATAAAGAAAATTCCGAGTGCGAGGTGATTGCGATAGCAGTCGGTAAGTGTGCGGTGTGGTGTGGAAAGCTGTCTGTATAATTTGCTGAGTGCGGTAGTTGGCCGCTGACTTCCTAATGACAAGGTGCATGCTGGGTAGAAGTGGGCAGTTTTAGACACACGTGACTTATTTATATTCATATTCTTATAAATTATCTAACTCTAACTGTGCGATTTCTTAAAACCTGGGTAATATCACAACCACCCTTCTATGTTTCCTCCTCTGTAGCCTTAAAAATTCCATAACATTAACTTCAAAGGGCTCCATTTGTCACCTAAAATGCTACTGAGCAGAACAAACTCGCCAGGCCTTTGTTGGCGATAACATGTTGTTTATCGCTTCCTTACTACCCCCCAACCCCCCCCCCCCTTTTTTTATTTTATTTTTTCCATAAATTCACTTCATTCAGTTTACCGACACAAACATTTTCATTACCGCATGCGGTAAAACATGCATTAAATTTTCTGAATCCACTATCCACATACCATGCTGTAATTTACCGCTCCGGCGATAACGCATGCGGTACTGCTTTATGAATCGAGGCCATTGTGTAGGTAAGCTCTTCTACTACATAGGATGGTAAAATTGTTCAGTGTTTGGTAAGGATGGGTTCGTGTTAGGCCTCTTTTCCACGGGCATTGGGCAGTGAAATGCTTCTCAAACTCTCACGACTGATCGCTGTTGCCTGGCAACTGCTCACTGCTCCCTGGTAACTGCTTACTGAACACACAGCTCAACAGTCCGGGGAAAAGAGGCCTTATGCTGGGCATACACGGGTCGATCCGGCGGCCGATTAGCCGCCGGATCGACCACCGCTCGTCCGCGTGTACGCGCGGATCGATTCCCGGCGCTTCGTATCACCAGCTCGATTCGCTGCTATTGTCCGCCTGCGGGGATCGAGCGCGGAATTGATCCCCGCGGTGATTGGACATGTCGGATATTATCAATCGAGCCATCAGCGGCTCGATTGATAAGAGGGCATCGAGACGTGTATGCCCAGCATAAGGGGTAGTAGGTAGGTTGGTGGGTTATTAGAAATTGGTAGGTGGGTGGATCAGTGTTAGGAGTAGGTGGGGGTGGAGGATCAGTGTTAGGCGTAAGTACAGGGCCGGATTTGTACTTTTTACCGATCAAGGCCCACTATCACCAGCTGCCCCCTAGACCAACAGCATCCTTAACTCCCCCACCCCACATGGCAGAGATTGGATTAAAGGCTCCTCTGAGAACAGTTAGTGAAATGATGGCAGGGATTAGATTGTAAGTGACACATTTGGTGAGTGACAGGCAGCTCAGAGATCACCAAGTGCTCATTCGCTGCCCCTTCACCCCCAGCATCTGAGTGCCAGATCCAGCCGTTGGTAGCTGCCGACTGCAATGTGCAAACTCTGTGTAGCAGGACAAATATTCGGCAGGCTAACTGCTCCTGCCACCATGCTGCCCCCAGCCCGCCCCTTGCTTTCCTGGTGCCCTAGGCCATGGCCTTTTTGGCCTTGCCTAAAATCCGACCATGCATAAGTAGCAGAGGGTTAGTGCGAGAGAGGGGTTAGGTCAGGTGAAAGTAGAATATCTGTAACATTACCGATATTCTACTATCTGCATCATCTGTGCCCAAATTTGCCCCCCCTTTTTTTTTTATATTTAAAAAATTTGAGCACTATTGGAAATAATGCCTGTATGGTCTCAGATACTGACAACTGTATTTGATATATTAAAGCTTTTTTTTCAGTAAACTGTGTAGGTTTTGCAAAACCTTTTATGTAAGAGAGAAAGCCTTATTGCATGAAGTCTTTTCTGTGACTTGATAGCTTCTCGCCAGCTCAGAGATCTGAAACTCGGTAATGACATAAATAGGAAGTTTAGAGTCCCTATACAAGGGTGGCTTCAAACGACCTGCACATTGTTCAACTTCCTCTTCTGTGCACACAGCCAGCACCACTGCTCACCTCCTCCTGCATTACAGCAAGCCGGAACTGAAAATAACCGCATGACATCATTCACGTTTAGCACTATTCATAAATAAAAGCAACATAGAACAGTCGTATCCCTTTTTTTATTTTCATTTTAACTGCCACATTTTAAGGATTTTAAACTGCAGCCATGACAGTCTGATGTAAAATCAGCTGCATGTGGGGTTGCTGCGGTATAATGGTATACCACGGTTTGATTGAGCATGGTAATCATACCATGCACAATCTCATTTTACCGGCGGCGAGTGCACGAACTGCGGGGATAAATACTCACTGGCCGGGTCCTGCACTCTGTACTAGTGATGGGTCGTTCGCGAACGAGCCGGCTCTTAGAGCCGGCTCTTTGCTGGGAACGACAAGAGCCGGTTCTTAATCTTAAAAGAGCCGATGCCTCAGCCGCCCCACACAGCTCTGCTTTGCTCTGTAATAAAGGGCGCTGAGGCATGCTGGGAGATGTAGTCCTCCTCTTGCAGCTTGTAGGAGTGTATGGGGCGGAGCAGAGCAGTATCAGGAGGGATTGCCTCAGTCAGAGAAGCAGTCTGGAGTTGTCATGGAGACGGGGGCGGGGCTTTTACTCCGATTTTGAGTGGTGTCTAGTGATATTCAATGAAGAGCCGATTCAGAGCCGGCTCTTTAATGGGAGCCGATTCAGAAGAGCCGATTCTCTGAGAAGAGCCAGAATTCCCATCACTACTCTGTATTAGCTTCATCCTACTTCCTGTTCTTGTGTCCAGTTTCCCTGAAACAGCACCCCCTGGGTGCTATTACAAGGTGGTGATATGCAAGAACAGGAAGAATGAAGCCAGTACAGCGTGCAGGACCCGGCAAGTAAGTATTTGTACCCCCACCACTGCTTTCCCTGGCTCTGTATACTGCGGGCACCTATCCTGGCTACACCTATCCCTGGCTACCTATGCTGCAGGCACCTATCCTGCCTACACCTATCCCTGGCTACCTATGCTGCAGCCACCTACTACTGGCTACACCTATCCCTGGCTACCTATGCTGCAGCCACCTACTACTGGCTACACCTATCCCTGGCTACCTATGCTGCAGCCACCTACTACTGGCTACACGTATCCCTGGCTACCTATGCTGCAGCCACCTACTACTGGCTACACCTATCCCTGGCTACCTATGCTGCAGCCACCTACTACTGGCTACACGTATCCCTGGCTACCTATGCTGCAGCCACCTACTACTGGCTACACCTATCCCTGGCTACCTATGCTGCAGCCACCTACTACTGGCTACACGTATCCCTGGCTACCTATGCTGCAGCCACCTACTACTGGCTACACCTATCCCTGGCTACCTATGCTGCAGCCACCTACTACTGGCTACACGTATCCCTGGCTACCTATGCTGCAGCCACCTACTACTGGCTACACGTATCCCTGGCTACCTATGCTGCAGCCACCTACTACTGGCTACACCTATCCCTGGCCACCTACTACTGGCTACAGCTGCAGGCACCTATTCTGCCTACACCTATCCTGCCTACACTTATCTCTGGCTACCTATGCTGCGGCCACCTACTACCGCCTACCTAAGTTGCGGCCACCTACTACTGGCTACACCGATCCCTGGCTACCTATGCTGTGGCCACCTACTACTGGTTACAGTTGCAGGCACCTATCCTGCCTACACTTATCTCTGGCTACCTATGCTGCGGCCACCTACTACCGCCTACCTAAGTTGCGGCCACCTACTACTGGCTACACCGATCCCTGGCTACCTATGCTGTGGCCACCTACTACTGGCTACAGCTGCAGGCACCTATCCTGCCTACACCTATCCTGCCTACACTTATCTCTGGCTACCTATGCTGCGGCCACCTACTACCGCCTACCTAAGTTGCGGCCACCTACTACTGGCTACACCGATCCCTGGCTACCTATGCTGTGGCCACCTACTACTGGCTACAGCTGCAGGCTGGGGGGGAGGGGGAAGAAATATTGGCTCAGTAGTGATGACGTGACGCATGTATACTATTGTTTGCTTGTATATCATGTCAAAATTTCACAATCATTTTTACTTGTACAGCAAAGTGCTGTTAAACCACATTAAGGTGACCATACATACAAGATGTCGAGCTGAAGTTGGTTGATCGGGTGTGTGGCGGTACAGCGGCCGATTTTGGAACGAGCGACGAAACGCCAAAACCCTGCTGTGGCCACCGCAATGTATAAATGTACCCCCCCCCATGTGTACATTTTATACACAAGCTGTCCTGTGTCGGCCTCCACGCGGTGTCCATCCATCTCACCGGGTTCTGCCTACGAGCTAGCGGCGCATAGTGTCTGACGTTAGACGGTATGCACTGCGCGCGTGTATGCAGCTGTTACCCGGCAAGATGGACGGTCACCGCACAGAGGCTGCTATAGGACAGGTAATGTATAAATGCACACACTGGGGGCATATTTATACATTGCGGGGCAGCAGCGGTGCAGACGTGGCGGGCTCAGCCAATTCCCTGAAGATTTCATGCTGAAATTGGACGGGAATCGGTCTGTAGTGTATGGGCAGATTTGACCAGAGACAAATTTATCTCTAATCGGATTCGATAATAGATACATTTGTCTTTGTCAAATCTTCCCATAATGCCAGGTCTATGGCTACAATAACTCTCAATCCAAGGTTCTACTGGATATTGTACATTGATTAGACTGCTTGTCTGATGTGGAGTTGAATAAAAATTCCACTCGTTTGGCCACCTTTTTAGACAGGTCAAACTTCAAAAAGTCGTCCTTGCAATGATTCGTGTCCCAGTCTGACCAATTGTTTTAGAAAACTGGGCATTTCCCCGGATCTGCCAAAAACCTGCTTTAAGTGGACCTGAACTCTTGCACAGGACAGAAGGAAAACCTAGAGAAATGCACCCTGTATGTATTTATATGGTTTAGCCTGTCTAATTCCCCCCTCATTTGTGTCTAATCACACGTTGTAATGTGATCTCTCCCCGTCACCTGACTGCTATGGCAGATAAGCAGATAAGCCCATTTGAAAGCACAGGATGTTTATGTGCAGATTTATTGCAGGATTTGTGTCCTCTGTTACAAATGTTTTTTCTTTTTAAATTTTGTTGAGTATCTCTTAGATCTCTAGCAGAGAAGAAGTTCTGGGTTCAGGTCCGCTTTAAAGAGAACACGAGTTGAGAGGGATATGAAAGCCGATATGTTAGTTTCCATTTAAATAATGCACCTTGCCTGGCTGTCCTGCTGATCCTCTGCCTCTAATACTTTAAGCCATAGACCCTAAACAAGCATGCTGATCAGATGTCTGACCAATCTGACCAGATTAGCTGCATGCTTGTTTCAGGTGTGCTATTTGGACCTTACTGATAAGCAGGACAGCCAGGCACACCTCGCTTTAGCGTCAGGTGGCAGCTCGCCCGCCTCCCACCCACCCTGCGGCTCGGTGGCAACTAAACTGGCTACCTGTACTGGGCCTGGGGGCAAATAAACTGGCTACCTGTACTGGGCCGGGGGGCAACTAAACTGGCTACCTATACCATGGCTTGGGGGGGGATCAACTATACTAGCTACCCATACTGGGGGCACCTACACTGACTACCTTTACTGAGGGCAACTGTATCTGACCTATACAGGATCACCTACCCTCTGCTACCTACCCACCTATACTGAGGATGTTTTTTTTTTTTTTTGTTCCTTTGGTTGCACTGCAGCTATAATGTGCGGTGCAAATTGTCGGGTGCTGTGCGATCATTCCAAATCAGGAGGAAGGGGTTCGCATCCTCGCAAGTGTGCCTCAGGCAACAAAATGTCTAGAACTGGCCCTGGCCAGGAAACTAGTATTTAAAAGGAATTGAATATGGCAGCTTCCATACGTCTCACACATCACTTCCTCTTAACTTTTGATAGAAACATTGTTTAAAACAAAGCAGGGATGATGCTGATTCCAGAGTTAATTTGTGCTTTAAATTACTAATATATATTAGGGCATCACAAAATCCACCTGCAGTAAATCTGAGCTGTGTAATTCTCCCCCTTTCACATGCAGGCGGCTTCAGCCTACTGCAAGCCTCTCCTGTGTTTTCAGGATGTGCTCAGCATGTGCACAGTCTGTAGCATAGAAATTAACATTTGCATTTTTTCCACCGAGAGAATGAGCCTTTCATGTCTTTATGCTCAAACTGTTACTCAGAGCAAGAAGCGGAGTAGTCCAAATATTGTACATACAAACTGTTAAAATGAAGGACATGCAATATTGTTTCACACCACTATAAAAGCAAGTTAAAGGCCCCCTCCGCCCAGATGGGTGAATTTTCTTATATGACCTGCTACTCGACGGATCCGGTCGTTTTGCCACCGTGACCGGCAGGCGCCTCGAAGATGACGGTGTTAAATTTCGGCAATCGGGTGCCCAGCTGGTCATTTGGCCGCCCAATGCAAGTAGTATCTGATTGGCTACTACATATCGGTAGTTTGGGGCGCCCAAGTTAAATTAGTGTTGGGCACCTCTGGGGATATGAGTTGGGCATTGTTGGAGATTTAACAATACCTTGAACTGCAGTATAGTAAAACAACCACAAGATGTCACTGTGTGAATTGTGGTGATGTTCTTTATGGGATTATTATTTCCTGTACTCTTATGTTCCTCCATGTTCTATGAAAGCTGCATTTTCCTGATGGTGGTGTATATGTGTGTTTTTCTTCAGTAAAGAGTTCTGACTTGTTATAGTGGGTGGCTATCTGCATTTACAGAACACTCTGCTCCATCAGGCCTTTGGTGAAGGGGTTACAGTTAGGATAGGTGTCGGTTAGGCCAATATTTTACGAATCGCAGCTTATACTGTTACCTAACTGAGGTGGACCTGTGATAACTTACTCCTACTCTGTACATAAAGGAAGCAGCAGTATGTGATTGAGGTTTCTGTAGCTTTGTATTACTTCAGACATACCTCCCAACATTTTGAGATGAGAAAGAGGGACACTTAAGCCACACCCCTGATCACGCCCCATCACAGCCCCTAGTCACGCATACCATAAAGATCTCATAAGAAAAATGTTTTAGAATTCAAACCACACTGGTCATTTCTATCCTGGTTCATGTTCCTTCAGATCAACATTTTTAAATTACTAATATTTCCATTTAAAGGATGGGGATAAAGTTTTTAGAGTCAAACACTTTTTTTTTTTTTTTAAATAGTAAAGAAATATAGATTTACATAGAAAGAGGGACAAAGTCCTGAAAGGGGGACAAATGAGGAGGAAAGAGGGTCTGGGTTCCCAAAGAGGGAATGTCCCGCCAAAAAGAGGGACAGTTGTTGGGAGCTATGCATCAGAACATATTGATATTTTAACTGATCTGCCACAAATTGTATAGTGTATGGCTAGCTTTAGCCACGCATCTCACTGGCCTGCTCCTTCTCCCCATGTTGCAGAGTAAAGGTGCCCATACACTCGTCAGATTGGCAGCAGACAGATAAGAAATGCATCTGATGATCTATCTGATGCGTTTTTAGAACATTTTTTACCAGGATAGAATTCCAATAGATTTCAGTTTGAAATCTGTTGAAATTCGATCTGATGGCATTTTTTTGCCATCAGATTTCCATTAAGGTCAATGCAAACTGATAAGCAATCTCATCAGATCGACCTAAATTTTCCACCCTGCTAGTTCGATGGAAATCCATCGAAATCGATCGAAATCGGCCGTCGATCGGTCGATTGGCCAACCGATTTGCGATCGATCGATCGATCGATCGATCGCGATCGATCGGTCGGCCAGAAAATCGGCTGAGTGTATGGGCTGCTTAAGTGTAGGGAGCAGTGTAAGATTTAAAGTCTGAAATTCCAGAAGTGAACCGGAGGCGGGGCTGGAGCATCGGGGAGTGGCTGCGCAGGCACAGGATGTCTGCGGGGGACCATTAGAAGCCCCGGGTAACTTCAACTCATTTTCCCCCGACCCCCCTACAGTATCCCTTTAATAAAGGCAATAGGATACTGTTTCTCTGTAGAAAAATGGAGAAAATATTAAAAAAACAAATGCACCAAGAGTGCACAGAAAAATAGAGCAAAGCCAAGTGTGCTCCCAACCTAAACCTTCAGTTTCTGTATAGCAGCTGCTCCACCTGCTGGTGGACAAGCATCATGACACCGAGGTGCAGGAGACAGTGAAATGTGAAACGGATGAGGTCATGCCTGCATACTTTTCTGCATGACTAAATTTAGCCGCTGCACAATTATCTGTTCCCGAATCTCCCATCCTAATCCTGCAGCCTCAGCCAGCAATGAACTTGGAAGTCAGTGTTTTGGGAAAAAATGAAACCTTGTTAAACGATTGAACATTTACTTAGATTTATTTTTTTTCAGAAGGAAATTTTTGTTGTGGTTTTCAGTCCTCTCGGTCACCAATATACACAGGATGGAATTTACCTTGGTAGCACTTTTTATAATTCAAATGTATATGGTTAAACAAAAGCAGCCCTGGCCACTAGATGGCTCTCCTGACTCAGCCAATGAACAGGCTCCTGCAAATACAAATGATCAGTCTGGACTGGTTTACCAAATGTGTGTAAAGTCTAGGGCCCTTTCATTTAGGCACTCATCCTTACATTTGTATCTCCCGGAAACTGTTGCTGCGTTTTTAATGCATTGCTATGCCTTGCATATTCTCTATTACAAAGGCTTGTTTTTCAGCGTATAGTGTGAAAGAGGCCATAGGGAAACATGGACAATGGACTGCACATCAGTTGTACTTTGTTACAACTGACAGCAACTGATATAGTGTAAAAGGACCCTAAAGGTAGCCATACATCTAGCGATGATGGGCAGATTCGACCAAGAGACAAATCTCTCTAATCAGATTCGATTAGAGACAGATCTCTTGGCTGCTCATACACTGCAGGCCGATGCTCGATCAAATTAATGCTAAAATCGATCCGGAATTGGCCTTGTGATGCCACGTCGCTGACCCAATGCTGTTAAATGTTTCTTGCTGCATGGTAGCCGCACAGCATTTAACAGTGACGTAGCTACATTAATCCTAGCTAGGAAGGAGCTCCGTAGTCGGCAGTGTAGGCATGCAGTCAGGGCGATTTACATCACAGGAGCCTCTAGGCACAGGTGTCCTTGCGCCCTAAACTTCGCCCTCCAGGAACCCACAAATCCCCACTGACTCTCACTGCAAGAGCTGCCTGGCCCAGCTGTCACGTCTTCCTTACCCGTCATAAGTAGCTAACGGTGTACCTTAGCATTGGGTAGCCAGAGGTACACTCAGTATTAAGTAGCTAAAGGTGCTCTGACAGAAGGGAGATCTTGTCAGTGGAATGCCCATGTGAATTTGCTCCCACGGTCCCACCCACCCCACCAGTACCCAGAGTGACTGGGCTCATGGTGCATTTATGTCTGAGGTAACATTTCCTGCATTTCATATATGTGGAGTAATAGATGTGCATTTCACATGCATCGGAGGTAACATTTGCTGCATTTCATGCGTGGGAGGTAACATTTGTGGCATTTATTATTTGATGGTCCAAGTGGCTACATTTGCAACTTTATGGTTATGGTTACAGCGTTTGGCATTTTAGGGGCTCATGATTACTAAATAGAATGCTAATACATGAACCAAAAGAAACACCATTACAGGAAAACTTATATATTTTGCAGCATCCCCACAGCCGACCCAGAATCATTGCCAGCCAACCAAGCACTGCAGCATCCGCACCATGCCAGCAGAGCACAGCGCCCAGGCCGACATGGCAGCTAGGTGAGGAGACACTCTGACTATTATTGTGAAATGCTACCTATTGATAAGTCCATATGGAAATGCACGTGTCGCACTGTGAATGTCGCCAAAGGGGGTGCACTGCATTAGTGAGGCAAGCATTATGCCACACTGTAATGCACTACTGTGAATGTAGCCTAGCTGCTAAGGTCACATACCCATCACCACACCCACATTCTGGTACATGACTACGCCCATTTTTTCGGGGCTATGCGTGCCACAGCTCAACATTGACCTGGTGCCCCAGACAGGGGCGTTGCTAGCCCCAAAGATCAGTGGCACGTGCCCGGTATCTCTCCCTCGGGCAGAGTCAGGCAGTGGGTGGCAGTACTCACCTCCGGCCGCTTGGTCTCCAGATTCTGCAGACATCTCTTCTGGGCTTCTTTTCCATCTCCACAACACCCAGCATGCCCAGTAGAGGCACCACTGCACCCAGAATAGCACCACACAGGGCATCTGTGGGCCTACTAGGTGCTGTGGTGCCATGCTGGGTGCTGTGATGCCTTTATGGGGGCATGCTGGCAGTTGTGGTGCCTCAATGGGAGGGTGTCCACTGGTCAGGTAATGCTATGGGGAAACTTCTAGACAACCTGGCAGCAGGCCAGCCCGCCCAGCAGAAAGCCAGACCAGTCAGCACGGAAGCCAGGTAACTCTGCCTAGTTATGTTTAACCACTTCAGGACCGCCCCCAGCCGATGGGCGGCGGCAAAGTCCGGGCCTAAACGACTGCAATACGCCCATCGGCGGGGGCGGCATCAGAGGTGGCTGTGCGGGGATCGTGTCATTAATGACCCGATCGGCGCCGGTAATAGGCTCCGCCCACCCTGCTCGGAAACCCGCCGGCCAATCAGCAGCGCCGGCGGGTTTCAAACTTGCGCGATCCAGCCAATCAGAGTGTATAATACACTTTGTTATTGTAACAAAGTGTATTATACTGGCTGCCTCCTCCGCTGATGGTCACTCGTCGTGCGACCATCAGAGAGGACGGCAGCCCTGCTGATAAGTATAGCAACACACTTTTTTACCCACACAGACCCCCCGATCGCCCACCCCAGCCCTCAGAACCCCCCCCCCCGACCACCCCAGCACACCACTGTTAGCACCCAATCACCCCCATAAAAACCCATCAATCACTCCCTGTCACTATCTAGCGACGCTATCCCCTAGGTTAGGTCCCTAACTGCCCCCTAGTGTCCCCTGATCACCCCCCCCCCCTACCCTCAGATCCCCCCAGACCACCCCCCTGTATACTGTATACATTTGTATACAGCTGCCTTACCCACTGATCACCTGCCTATCACCTGCCTATCACCTCTTGTCACCACCACCCATCAGAGCAGACCCTAAACTGTCCCTTGGGGGCACCTGATCACCCACCCAGACCCTCAGATTGCCCTCAGACCCCCCCCCCCTCCTGATAACCTCCCCAGTGCATTGTTTACATCTATTCTCCCCTGTAATCCCTCACTGATCTCCTATCGTCACCCCCTGTGTCTGCCACCCATCCAGATCAGGACCCAGTCTGCCCCGTGCGGGCACCTAATCAACCCCCCACACCCCCAGATCGCCCTCAGACCCCCCCCCCCCCCCCCCCAATCACCTTCCCAGTGCATTGTATTTGATTGTGCTGACATTCAATTTGATTGTGCTGTAATTGCCCTGTGATTGCCCTGTGATTGCCCTGTGATTGCCCTGTGATTGGCTTTGATTGTCCCGTGATTGGCTTTGATTGTCCCGTGATTGGCTTTGATTGTCCCGTGATTGCCTTGTGATTGCCCTTGATTGGTTTGATTGGCCTGTGATTGGCCTGTGATTGGCCTTGATTGTCCCGTGATTGGCTTTGATTGTCCCGTGAATTGAGTGCCCTGTGATTGCCCTGTGATTGCCCTGTGATTGCCCTGTGATTGCCCTGTGATTGCCCTGTGATTGCCCTGTGATTGCCCTGTGATTGGCCTGTGATTGGCCTGTGATTGGCCTGTGATTGGCCTGTGATTGGCCTGTGATTGGCTTTGATTGCCCTGTGATTGCCTCTGATTCCCCACTCGCCACCACCCCCCTGTCACTATCCTAGTGATCTAAAAACAGTGATTAGTGATACTAAAAAAAGTGACAGTTTTCACTGGTGTTAGCAGTTAGGCCAGTTAGCTAGGCCCCTTTGTAAGTGTCAGTTAGTGCTCAGCCCACTGCACCACAGTCACTAATTAGCGTCATCACTGTCGCTAATCAACATTGGTACTATATAGTATCTGTAAGTGATCATTACTGATCGCAGTCAGATCTATTAGGGTCACTAGGATCCACACAAAAAACGCAGTGTTTGCCCGATCAGGCCTGATCGTTCGCCTGCACTTGCGTTCAGCCCGCCCCACCGCAGTGACAGAATTTTTTTTTTCTGATCACTGCAAAAAACTCTGTACAATCGCTGTGGCACTGTAAACATCAGTTTTGATTTTTTTTTTATCAAAACTCAGTGACCACAGCTTTCTACCTCTCAAATACTCCCTTTTGCTAGGTAGGTGCTCTTTTTTTCTGGGTAGTCTCAGAGGAATACCCCCTAAATTTAGCAGTCCACCATGGCAAGAAAGGGGTATTCCGATGATGAGGTTCTCAGGTACATGGCCCAGTCGGATGAGGACGATTGGGACGCCTCATTCGACGAATCTTCCGGGTCAGAGTTTAAACCTGAATTGAGCAGTGGCTCACTGACCGATAGTGATGACGAGGTTGAGGTCCCGGCTAGAGCCAGGCGTACCACACCCCATGTTGTTGGACCGCAGGTGGCGCAGGATCGGCCTCAAGGGCAGCAGAGTGGTGTTCGTGCTGGTCTGAGATTTCATGGTGGGGCAGGCACCAGCAGCACAACATCTCCTGGACCTAGAACCAGTACTTCCGTAGACCCTGGTGAAGTGGCGAGCACCAGCATGGAAGTTGAAACTAGTTCGGTGGCACGTGCATTAAGATCCCAGTCGCAGCCTCCAAGAAGACGGGCCCGTACTACCCCTAGTTTACCAGAGGTGCTGGCAAACCCAAATTGGCAATCCCCTGATTCCGCCGCACCCGTACTTCCCCCTTTCACCGCCCAGTCTGGAGTCCAGGTGGAGACAGATAATCTAGGATCGGCCCTAGACTTTTTCTATCTGTTCTTCACCCAGGATCTCTTAGACTTAATTGTGGCAGAGACCAACCGTAAGGCCACACAATATATAACCGCCAATCCGGAAAAAAAGTTCCTTGCCAGCCTTTTCGGTGGAAACCAGTCCAAGTTTCCGAAATTAAAAAATTTTGGGGCCTTCTCCTTCACACGGGACTAGTAAAGCAGAATGTGTTGCGGTCTTATTGGTCTACGGACCCAGCATATCATGTCCCCCCTGTACTCTGCTGCCATGTCCAGGCAGAGCCGGATTAAGGCTAAATGGGGCCCTAAGCAAAGTAACTGATTTGGGCCCCCCATCATGTCGTAATAGAATCAGAAGATGCAGCTGCACAGCAACATGCCGCACACATTGGGGCAGCCGAGCTACTGGTTGCTATGGGCAACAGCCCGCTTTCCTCTGTGGGTGCACAATGCAGGGAATAGCAGCGGCAAAATGCAGAGTGAGAGATGAATGGCTGGGACATTTGCACTCAGGGGCTGGGGCACCCCTGTGAAGAGGGTGCCAGATATCACAGCAGCAGCACTTTCCCCCTGCATCTCCAGCCTGGCAATAGCAGAAAGCTCTGGACACCGCCAAACTGGAAGCCGTTCCCCAGACAGAATTACATAACCACCCCCACCACTGAACAACCGATTTCCTCCCAAACTAGACAGCCACCACGCAGCCTCCATCCCAGTGAATACGATAGTCCAGCAGAGAAGGCAGCCGGAGAGGGGGAGAATGACAGCACCAGATGAATCACATTCACCTATTGCGATCCAAGCAATAGAGGTCCCGTCATCCGGAGCCCATCTGTCTCCTCTAGAGTGCTGCTGCTCTGTTACTACTACTATTACTACTTCCTACTTCTTGTCTGATCTGAGAATCAGGAAGTTCAGAGCGAGCGGCTGCACTGTAGAAGAGACAGATGGGTTTCAGATGACGAGATCTCTATTGCTTGGATCATGGATAGGTGAGTGAGCGTTTGCCATCTGCTGCTATCATTCTTGCTGCAGCTGTGGTTCTCTTTGGGGAGGGAGGGCGGAGTGGGCAGCGGCAGAGCGCACAGTAGCAGGAGGGGGACCTAGGAGGAGAGCCTGGCTCGGAAGACAATCAGCAGCGCACAGCATCATTTGACAAGACAAGACAAATAACATTTATATCACGCTTTTCTCCTGGTGGACTCAAAGCGCCAGAGCTGCAGCCACTAGGGCACGCCCTATAGGCAGTATCAGTGTTAGAGAGACTTGCCTAAGGTCTCCTACTGAATAGGTGCTGGCTTACTGAAGAGGCAGAGCCGAGATTCGAACCCTGGTCTCCTGTGTCAGAGGCAGAGCCCTTAAAGGGACTCCGAGCAGTGCCTGTGGGTATGCCTTTAAGCATACCCACAACTAATTCATTACATCCTCACACCTACCAGCATGATGTTTGTAATTATATCCCCCTGGGTTCCTTATATTTCATTGCATTGTGCTGAATCGAGCTGCCGACTTTGAAGAAAAGTCGTCTTGTGGCCGCAATTTTGATCGCGAAAATAGCGAAAACTTAAAGGCATAGGGCGGCCGTTTATATATCATTGGGAAGAGGAGAAAGAGAGCTTTAAAATGATATGCATCTTTCCATAGTTACTGCACTGCTCAGAGTCCCTTTAACCATTATACCATCCAGCCACCGCTAACAGGATGGCGAGGGCTGGTTTATGTGCTGATGGGGCCCCTTTGACTCTGAATGGGGGCCCCAAGCGACTGCTTTTGTTGCCTGGTCAGTAATCCGGCCCTGTGTCCAGGACACGATTTGAGAACATCCTGCGCTTCCTGCACTTCAGTAACAACGAAACCTGTCATCGAAGTGACCACCCTGCTTTTGACCGGCTCCACAAAATTCGACCCCTTATAGACCACCTGTCATCCAGATTTGCAGATGCTTATACCCATGACCAGGACATCTGCGTAGACGAGTCCCTCATACGTTTTATCAGGCGCCTTCGCATCAAACAGTACATCCCAAGCAAGTGCGCCCGGTATGGGGTGAAACTGTATAAGCTCTGTGAAAGGGCCACAGGCTATACATCTTATTTTAGGGTCTATGAGGTAAAAGACTCAAAATTGGAGCCGGTCGGATGCCCTGACTACCTGGGGAGCAGTGGAAAGGTTGTGTGGGACTTGGTGTCACCCTTGTTCCAGAAGGGGTACCATCTTTTTGTGGACAATTATTACACAAGTGTGGCCCTCTTTCAGCACTTAAAAATAGAAAAAATCCGATGCTGTGACACCGTGCGGCCTAGTCGCCGGGGCTTCCCCCAATGGCTCATTACCACCAGACTTGAACGGGGGCAGAGGGCCGCCTTGTGTGCTGACTACCTGCTCGCGGTGAAATGGAAGGACAAGAGGGAGGTTTACTTCCTGTCCACCATTCACGTAGACACGACAGTTGAAATTCAACGGCGAACTGAGGTCATTGAAAAACCCCTTGTCGTCCACGAGTATAATACTAACATGGGAGGGGTGGACTTCAATGGCCAGAGGTTAGCGCCCTATTTAGTTGCCCGAAAAACAAGACGCTGGTATAAAAAAGTGTCTTTTTACCTCATTTAATTGGCAATTTACAACAGCTTTGTTCTCTACAGTAAGGCTGGGAGAACTGGATCGTTTATTCAATTTCATAAACAGATCGTGATGGAACTCCTGTATCCAGGAGGTGCCGTGGCCCAACCCCAAGATGCAACTAGCCGGCTGCATGGAAGGCATTACGCCTATCCAATTCCGAGTACCCCAGGTCACTGAATCTGAAGAAAACGCTGTCGTGTCTGCAGCAGGGCTGGAATAAGGTGTGACACCACTGTTTATTGTCCCACCTGTCCTGACCAGCCTGGCCTATGCCTAGGGGAGTGTTTTGAGAGGTACCACGAGCAGGTACACTATTAGAGAGTAGGGAACTCCAGACACAGCGGCAGGCACACAAGGGTCTCTCAGTGCTATTTCACACTGCTGCGATGCGTTAGGGCAAAATGCCTAGCGAAAGTCACACTTTGCGGTCCCCCCCTACGCCGGAAGTGCTTGACTTAACGCTAGTGCATGCCTACGTTACTGCGTGGCTTCTGTGGCAATATCGATCGGCCCGGAAGTCGTGTTAGTCTATGGCGACGCAGTTCATTACTAGGCCGAATGCTACTCTTGTGGTATTCCCTGAAGGTCTGTTTTGGACGATACGGTGCGGCGGGCTCGACCCACCGGATATGTCAATATGCAGTGTGAAACCAAACATCGGGTTTCCAGAGACCCTAATACACAGGGCTGCCAGAAACCTCTCCTTTCACTTGGGACAAATTGCGTAATGTACTTCGCCACAACTCTGTGCGATTTGCACTTCGCACATTGTCCCATGGGGAAGGAGAGGTTTGTCCTTGGGAGGTAAGTTAAAAAACAAACAAAAAAAACAAACAGGTAAGCAAAAAAGTTAATGTTTGGTTCGCAATGTTAAGGTTTTGATTAAAAACGTTCAAAGTTTATTAATGTTAATGAAGTAATTGCTTTGCTGCTTGCTTGCTTGTTTTTTGTTTTTTTTTTTGGTATTTTTTTTTTCTCTTTTTCCATCCATTAACCTTCCAGGTGGACCGAGCGAACAACTAACCAGCTGCAGCACTGATGGTGCATCCTGACAGAACATTGCGCGTCTGTCAGATTACACACAAGTCGGTGCATGCAGCGCTGCAGGACGAGATTTTTCCTTCGCAGTCAAAAAGATACGTTTGCCGAGGCATATGGGGCGAGGAGTGGTGTTGGGGTTCATACGCTTTGGCAAGCACTTTGTATCAAAAAACAACTCTGGCAATGATTTGTTCATTCACATCGATCGGTGTGAATGGATAAATCAGGTTTGCCAGGGCATACGAGCTGGTGGGTTTGGATTTTTGGGGCGGCAGCTCCTAAGTCCTGGCAGTCGCCTTCCCCTCTTTTTTTTTTCAAATTTTTTTGGCAGATATTTTTTCATCCACATTGATTGATTAATTGTTTGACGTTCATTTTTCCTTTCAGCCCAGAGTGCATTACCCTTATGCCCAGGGCCG
The DNA here is from genome assembly GCF_040937935.1 of Hyperolius riggenbachi. Classification (NCBI taxonomy): domain Eukaryota; kingdom Metazoa; phylum Chordata; class Amphibia; order Anura; family Hyperoliidae; genus Hyperolius; species Hyperolius riggenbachi. The sequence continues at coordinate 330,611,238 of NC_090651.1, read as the reverse complement.
GATTACCGACCAGGCAACAAAAGCAGTCGCTTGGGGCCCCATTCAGAGTCAAAGGGGCCCCATTAGCACATAAACCAGCCCTTGCCATCCTGTCAGCGGTGGCTGGATGTTATAATGGTTAAAGGGACTCTGAGCAGTGCAGTAACTATGGAAAGATGCATATCATTTTAAAGCTCTGTTTCTCCTCTTTCCAATGATATACAAACAGCTGCTCTATGCCTTTTAGTTTTCGATATTTTCGCGATCGAAATCGTGGCCACAGGACGACTTTTCTCCAAAGTCAGAGGTGGCTGGATGGTATAATGGTTAAAGGGACTCTGAGCAGTGCAGTAACTATAGAAATATGCATATCATTTTAAAGCTCTCTTTCTCCTCTTTCCAATGATATCTAAACGGCTGCTCTATGCCTTTTAGTTTTCGATATTTTCGCGATTGAAATCGCGGCCACAGGACGACTTTTCTCCAAAGTCAGCGGTGGCTGGATGGTATAATGGTTAAAGGGACTCTGAGCAGTGCAGTAACTATGGAAAGATTCATATCATTTTAAAGCTCTCTTTCTCCTCTTTCCAATGATATATAAACAGCTGCTCTATGCCTTTTAGTTTTCGATATTTTCGCGATCGAAATCGTGGCCACAGGACGACTTTTCTCCAACGTCAGCGGTTGCTGGATGGTATAATGGTTAAAGGGACTCTGAGCAGTGCAGTAACTATGGAAAGATGCATATCATTTTAAAGCTCTTTTTCTCCTCTTTC